>NC_068981.1:46108434-46113753 GCF_001194135.2 Octopus bimaculoides
GAGAGAGAGAGAGAGAGAGAGAGAGAGAGAGAGAGAGAGAGAGAGAGAGAGCTGCATGGGCATATTCTTATTTGTCTACATGTGTATACATCTATATTTATACCATGTAAATATTATCAAATAGATGACAACGGAACACATTGAAACATGTTCACTTTTGTTTGTTTATTGTAATGAGGTATCTTTGTGATGCCTGAAATCCGTTTTCGTTTATCTGTAATTGAATTGTAAATGTTTACGTTATTCCAATCGAAAGATAACACAAAACTGAAGATTACGATGAAAAGATATCGGTAAATACTGAAGCAATATGAAAATTGGATTAGTATCCGTGTACCAGAACAGACAATCTGTTTTATATTATTCGTAGTAGTTTCTTTTTTTCTTTTATACTGATTATTAACTTATTCCAATATCAAAATAAATTGTATGCGTGTAAATTTTCTCTATTATATATAATAGATTTACTGGGAATTGGTTGGCAAACTATCATAATTAATGTCAAAAAGATAATAAGATAAATTCGGGAAATTGCAAACTTATGTATTAATGAAGTGCACTCTGAATCTCACGCGTACTTTATATAACAAACGAGGTTTCATTTGCATCTCACTATAAGACCATTAGTTGAAAACGTTACCACTAATACACATACTAGACACCAATGCAGACACGTTCATGTCTGAACGTATATACGAACACACAAACACTCATATATGTGCGCGCACGCACACTCACTCACCGCCCCCCACACACACACACCTATGTTTGTATGTATTTATGTACGGATTATGTACGCAGAAAATCGTGAGGATAGCAGAGGAAGCCCCCTTTGTGTATGTATGTATTTATGTAGGTAGGTAGGTATATATGTATGTATGTATGTATGCATGCATGCTTGTATGTATGTATGTATGTATGTATGTAAGTATTTGCACTTTCGTCTGTTCAATCGGATCTGGATTTCTGCAGAAATCGAAAAAAAAATATCCAAAATTATTCTTAATATACAATATATGTACACCATTACACACACACACACACACACACACACACACATACACACACACAACACTACACACATACACACACATGCACAACACTACACACATACACACAGATGCACGCTCACACACACACACACTCACACACACGCGCGGACACACACACACACGCACACACACACACGGACACACACACGTATGCATATGTATTGATACACAATGTATTTACGTGTATGTGCGTTCATACATATTACACACACGTATACTTTTACAGAAACAATGCATATCTTAGCCATTGAAAAACACATAAAGTCTTAACTTCACTTAAACATTTATTATTTGCAGTTAAGATTCTTTGAGCACTTTTGAATGCGCACTAAATGTCTTCAACACTGAAATAGTTCGAGCTTCAACACACGTTCTCAAATCCAATAAGTTGTCACATAAATCCATCTAAAGTATATGTGTGTGTTTATATACAAATGAAAAGATACAGTATTTAGTTCAATATCTTTTCTCCCACGTATATGTGTGGGCGCATTTTCCATATTTATGAAAAACACGAAGTCTAGATTTTATTGCAGCCTTTAACGCTTTCAAACTCGACGTATCCTCCTACACCGTTTTCGCATTGCTTAATGCCAGACCTCTCTCTGGCTATGAAAACATATAATGCTTCAAATCTGACAGACTTACACTGCATTAATCGACAGTATTTTCTTCTACAACATCACTCTACATGAATCATCTGGAAGGTCACGTTACGCAAAATCACAAATCACAACGCAAACAATTGTGTTTGGATTTAAGTAAGACATTTGTAGTCATCGACATTTGCATGTTTTTTTTGTTTTTTTTCATTCTTGAAGAGTGATAAGCCGAACACTCCGTCTTCTTAGACAGAACAGCTAAGCAAATAAACACACATATGCACATGCATAAATACGAACACATAGCCATGCGCACTCATTACCATAAATATTAAGATAAATTGGTTGATAGATATATAGATAGATAGATAGATAGATAGATAGATATATAGATAGATAGATAGCGCGAAGAAGTTTCTTGTGTTCAGACCATAAACTACTGATTTTACTGTAACTGCTCCATGCCTTCCCCTTGTTAAATGAAGTGCGAATAATGATAGGTGTATTTAGAGACACTGGTCAAAAAACAATATGGCAATGTGTATTACAATACAGAAATACACATGTATACTACCGGATTCTTACGGTTTCCACCTACAAAATCCACTCATTGAGACCGAATCAAGAATCACATACATGTGAAGTAGATTTCTTGCCATACAAACACGCATTGGCACAAATATCTGTGTGTATGTGTGTGTGTACGTGCGCGCACGTTGCGTGTGTATATGTATTTATGTATATATGTATCTAGATAGATAGATAGATAGATAGATAGATAGATAGATAGACATGTACATGGATGTACGTGTGTGTGCGCGTGTGCTTTTCTGTTAATGCTGAATTGAAATTGACATTTTTATAGCAGCACAGTGATACTGGGCAATGTAAGCAGACGCTTTTTGTTATCACTGCCACAGATAAATATTAGGGGAAAGTTTTCAAAACTGTAGCTATATAATTTTCAAAAAGTGTAACTAGCTTACATCGTAATAAGTAAATTTGCCGTTCAATATGTTTTTAGCATTTTAGCATTTGTTTTATTCTATGCTGAAAAAGATTATCTAAATCAGCATAATCACCATATAGATATTATATTTCATTAATTTAGTTTCTATAATGCCACTAATTCCTTCAAGATATAGCTAGACTATTACAAGAAAAATCCTGACTGAATAAGCATGATTTTACCTCTTTCCTTGTGAAATGGATATAATACTAGTCTACATATAGAAGTGTATATATGTGTATGGATGCCTTTATGAGTATTTGAACAAATATACTTATCAAGCGAATAAGCAAGTCTGATGTAAGATTAATTTGACGAAACGTCAGACATAATAATACAAAATAAATAGATCAATGCTGAAGTAGGAATTGGCAGGGTGACATTGGAATGGCAAGCGTTGTTAAATAAGATTATTTAAGTCTATAGACAATAAGTTGGAAAGTAAAATAAGAAGAGGAAAAAGAAGAATATATTAATATGGAAAATATTAGTTAATTCATAATTAAGTTATATCCTATCATAACATAATTTTAGATATATGTTAAGCTTCTTTGCTTGGAACAATACATTCGAATATTGTACTACATTGTACAGAAGCACGCACTTGTCGCTCACTCTGTCTCTCTATTTCTCTTACTCAAATTCTATCCTCTTTCTCTTCTCTTCCTCTGTCACGCTCACTGTGTGTGTGTATACAGTTGTATTTACACGCACATATGTACATATACATGCTCGCACTTAAACACACACACACATTTGTGCATTACATACGTGTATGTGTGTTTGTGGGAGTTTGTGCGTGTGTGAGTGTGTGTGTGTGTGTGTGTGTGTGTGTGTGTGTATACGTGTAAAGTTATGTATATGTGTGCTTATGAAGGAAATCGTGTGTGTACACTTCCTCCGATGACCACTAGAAACGGTTCGAAGATCTGTACAATGAAAACTAGCAGGAGTTGGAATATACCAACATGTACGAATACATAAGCGCGTATCGGCGCACACTCTCAAACACGCACATTCACCCGTCTTATCACACACATATTATCCAAAGTTTCTGTAATTGATATCACCTCCTAATCAACAGCTTACGGCGATAGCCCTTCTTTTCATTCCCATTTCATATGGCTCTTTTTTCGCGGGTCTTTTACATTTTTGCTGTCCTGTGCGTTATTTTCGCCGTATTTGCTTAATAACACGGGCAGTATTTTGCGTACATATTCTTTGTTTTATAGTGCTATCTTTGTGTAAATCTCTGACCCCTCTCTTTTTGGGCCATATTTTCTCTTTCCCTCTCACTTTCTCTCCATTTCTCTTTCCCGCGTTTTCTCTACATTTCTTTGTCTTCCCGTCTATATTTTCTCTACCGTCTTATTTTGTTAACTGTTCCCTTTTTCTCTAATATATTCTCACTTCTTTAATCTCTGATTCTCAAATGCAAGAAGTAATGTTGAAAACTTTAGTGTTTTTCATATTGAAACAGATAATATGCTCAAAATTCTCTTGTATTCTTCGTCTATTTCACTCGAACGATATTCACGATTCTTTTTTCGCTTTGTTTTCTTTTTCTACAGTGATTTGTCGTTTTCAATGTCTGTCCACTAACTTGTAAAATGTGTGTGTAAGAATGTGTGCATATGTATATTGTACAGGAATAGATGCACAGTATTTATAAAAGTAAAATATAGACATACGAGAATTACACCTGCACTCACAATCACGCACAAATACATATGCGTGTAAATATACATAACCTACTGATACTAATCATCTACAGAAAGACCTAGATACAGTATATAAATGTATTGAAGATAACTACACATAATTTGAGGCGGATAAATTTCAAGAGCTCCGCTACCAGATAATTAGTGCTCAGAATATGCAATAACGGTACTGGGGAGCAGAAGAAGCAGATTCCCAGAGTTTCCGAGATCTGGGGATTTATATTGCAACGATGCCTCGTTTCACATACATATCATCAAGATGGTGGCAATGTGCAGGCGAAGGGCCGGAAGGATTTTCAGCATCTTCAGAACAAGGGACCAGGAAACTCTGCTGGGTTTTGAATGACATTTATACTCAGCTGCCTGGATTACTGCTCTCGACTGTACTCACCATACAGTGCTAAAAATAATGGCGAAACCTGAGACAGTTCAGCGGTGCTACAGTAGGAAGTTTGCATCCATGGAAGAGCTGAGCTACTGGGAGAGACTGAAGAAGCTATTACTCAAAACTCTGGATCGAAGATGGAAGAGGTATGCGGTGAAATACGTATGGAAGATTCAGTAGGGGCTAGTACCAAACTTTGGTACCACTGCATGGAATTTGGAATTCAAGGGCCAACAGTTATTTGACGCCATGCCAAAATATCTGATGTATTTTCATGGAATAGGTGTTCACCTCCTGTTATCCAAGGTCGGAGATGAACCTATGTCAAGTCAGGAAACTCAAGAGGGGAGCAATGTCCAACTCAGTCCTTCCCCAACAACCAATCACGTAAGATTGGCCATTGATATGGTGATTACAATGGCGGTGCTCCAAGACGTCCACAACCTTCGAGCTGAAACATAAAAAAATATAAAATAATGTGTGTGTGCTGTATGTGTGTGTGTAAATACATGCAAACACACACACACACACACACACACACACACATATA
>NC_068981.1:46114038-46115228 GCF_001194135.2 Octopus bimaculoides
CGAAACCCCTTCTGGGCCAATTGCAGCTTTCTCCTCTGGACCATTTCCAGTTGTTTCCAAAAATAAGAGTTAAATTACATATGATTTCCGTCCGCTGGGCAGCAAGCTAGGAATTCCATGTCTCCAACATGTGGGCAGCAATTAACACTTCACCTTTGGAATATAAGAATCCTCGAAATCTAGCGAATGGTTTAGCATCCTTGCCTTCTCCGCCAACCCAATTTGCATCGACTTTCCCGATGAGGTTAAATTTCAAACCAACTAACTAACCGATCGCTTCTTTAATGCGTTGGTTAAATAATCAGTCAGATGTTTCTTTGTCATCAATGTCATGCCACCTCACTTCAAAGTCTGCCTTGAATTTGTCTCAGCACAAGTTTTTGCATGTGTGTATGTAAATATATCTTTACTTTCAAGTGAAGGGAATGGTGAGAATAAAAAAATGGTATGAGTGAGTGTCTGTGCTCGTGTGCATAGGTGTCTGTTATAGTTATGCGTGTGTGTGTGTGTGTGTGTGTATGTACATGAACGAAATTTTTAATTATTTAAGCGCATAAATGCTACTAATTAAACGTTCATCAACTATTTTTTATTGAATAATTTCCATTGCTCTTTTGAGATTTTTCACCCGTCAATTATACTTATTTATGCTTCATGTTCTCTTATCAATACACTCCCTTCATTTTCTCTACTTAGTCTTACTCCCTTCTCACCTTTTTCTATTTTCTTCTATCAACTCGTTTTTGCTTTTTTTTCGGCCATTTCTTCTAGTTTTTAATCTTGTTACGCTTACCTCATTATTTTATTGTCGTCTTTTTTGCTATCCTCTTCATCATATTTTCCTTTCCATGCAGAGACCCTATGCAAAGAAAACTATATAGATGTGCAAATCCCATCATATTTCGATCATAGCTTCTTCTCGAAGACCATCTGCACTCACAGATAAATTTCAAAGTAGCCAGGGATTAACTTGGACAAAGAAAATAAATAGCTTCTTTGGCATTAGATAATCTAATATATATGTGTTGTATTACTTTACGTTATAATTTATTTCATATATATATGTGAATGTGTGTATCTGCGTGTGTGAATGTGCGTATTTATGTGTCTTTGTATGTATACACATGCACACACACACACGCACACACACACACACACGCACATACATACATACATATATATATATATAA
>NC_068981.1:46115238-46116484 GCF_001194135.2 Octopus bimaculoides
ATATATGATTATACGTGTATGCATCCCATTAATAACTGACTCTTGTATGTATCGGCTCTCCTAACCATTTAGACCCTTTGATGAAGCCTAGAGGCATGTTCAACATCCAGACTCTATCTAACCATCCCCACAGATCACTGGAGAGATGGAGCTAGCATGGCGGATATCGTGGCCTCTTGGCAGAAACGACTGTAAGGAACTAATCTTTTAATATTTTACTCTTTTATGTATTACTAGTATATATTTGTGTAGCACACAGTATTTGCATGTGTATGAATTCTTATAATACTCCATTTTGTTTTGGAATAGACATATTAGAATGTCTACTGGATGATGTATGTAATTTTTGTATTTCCTCCATTTTGTTTTTGCTGTATGAATTAAGCGTAAACCACGTTTTTACCTCCACCCGTATATGACACTTGATTGCGAAATTGCCACGCAATAACCAGCACTTGGGTATTAATAATTGGGCACCCTATTAATAAACAAAATAAACAAAAATCAAAATACCACACGTACACCTCATGTATCCAGCATAGTACATAGAAATTGTTTATACCTATATATGAATGTAAGAGGCGGTCTTTTTTAATTACATCTCGGTATACGTGTTTGTTCAGAATAACATTCAGCACTGAATATATTCTGGTTAAATTTACAATTTACATATATTTACTTTATAAGAATTTATCAAGTAGTTAGCGTGAAAAAACCTCATAAGAGAAAAATTTATTATTTATTCCCTATAAATATATATATTTATACTAAGGGCATTACTATACATAGATGCCTCACGCTAGGAGGGACTCTTAAAGTCAAAACTACCATAATAAACACATTTTACCGAACGCGAGGGAATGCAACACTCGAAGCGATCCTCCTAAAATCAGATTCTGCTGTATATCATATGATTTCAAAATTCGAAACCCCGCGTCCTACATAGATATATAGGTATAAACAATTTCTATGTACTATGCTGGATACATGTGGTGTCCGTCTGGTATGTTGATTTTTGTCTATTTTTATATGACTTTACTCTGCGTGTACTGAAGTGTAAAGAGTGAATCTTGTGCACTGATTACGAAATCATATGATTTTAGGAGGTTCGCTTCGAGAGTTGTATTCCCTCGCGTTCGGTAAAATGTGTTTATTATGCTAGTTTTGATTTTAAGACTCCCTTCATGCGTGAGACATCTAAGTATAGTAATGACCTTTATATATATATATATATATATATATATAT
>NC_068981.1:46119683-46121307 GCF_001194135.2 Octopus bimaculoides
TGTGTGTGTGTGTGTGTGTGTGTGTGTGTGTGTGTGTGTGTGTCTGTGTGTCTGTGTGTCTGTGTGTGTGTGTGTGTGTATGTGTGATTGTGTATGTGTGCGTGCGTGCGTGCTTGTGTATGCGCGCATATGTATGTTTGTATAAATGCACACGCACAAATACACACACATATGAATCCTGAGCAAAAATATTCTTGACAGTGACTTCAACGATCTGGCTAGCCATATCGTATCATAGGGAAATTTCAAAGGCATTTAAGATAAACAACCAAACTATATTTCCCTTGACAGGCAAATCCTGATGTCCCTAAATTGTATACAGAGTATATAACGAAGAATCCATGAAGAATACAGAATTATACACCTTCAAAACTTATTCATTAAAACATTATTCACATCAATTCTATTCCGACTCGTGTTTCTGCTTGATAAGTGTCCTAGTATCCTTTGGTGTAGCAGTTATATGAACTTAGTTGGTTTGAAGTGGATCACTTTCAGTTCATATTCATCCAAATGTAGAGGTTCGATACAGCATTGTTCAATGTGTTACCTACGCAGAATTGTGAAGCGAAATTATCATTGAAATATCGGAAATGTCATCTTTAAGTATATTCTCGATAAAGCACAATAAAATATCAAGTTATAGGTTATTAAAAGCTCGTGGGAAAATACGATTTGTCTATAGTCCTGGTATCACTTAAACATAGGACCTTTTTCGATAATAAAGCAACATATTATTTTGTTAACTCAGTAGTAGAAGAAATTTAAGTAAGTTACGATTATATTCACACCACTAACTGCACCAAATAACGATATATTAGTTTCTGAGGCCAGTGATTTCAGGGCATGTAGTAAGTTGATTACATCAATCACAAGCTCAAATCGTGTTTATTTTATCGACTACAGCGGATGAAAGACAATGTCAAACTCAGCGGTAAATGAACTCCAAACGTGAAGACGGATGAAATTCCGCTGAGCATGTTGCCCGGCGTGCTAACGATTCTGCCAGCTCGCTGCCTTACCTAACGATATAATATTATAAGGTGAACAGGCAAACTTAAGAGCAGTAGAAGGAAAGAGGAAATAAATGTCATTTCGTTAGGTTAATCATGCTAGTCCATAGCAATAGGTTTTATGCATTTTTTAAATATAAGAAGTGTGGTATTAACTGAGATACTTAAAGTGAAATGATATTCCAACCACATTTTCTCTTATTTAACAAAACGTTATATAATTTTGCGTTTACCCAAACAGTTGGAGTTATAGATTAGTGAAAGTCTATTAAAATCTAACTTAAATGAATTTTTTTTTATTTAAGTAGGTTGATTTACGTGCCCTTTTCTCAACAGGGTTACTAATTAAAATCACTTATTTCAAAAATAGTTAAACTTCTTTCTAAACGAATATGTGCAATTTACTCTTAATTTGTTTGCACAATTTAATAACCTGCAATTAGTGATAGAGATATACAGTATTTCTTCCCCAGCAGAAATCAGATTTCCAATTCCGAATTCTATACGGTGAAGTGCTACTAATAGTTGACCAGTTATTATATTTGGTGTGTGTGTATATATCTAGGAATATATGTGACTACTTATATTTGTATATATATATATATATATAT
>NC_068981.1:46122180-46123312 GCF_001194135.2 Octopus bimaculoides
ATATAATAATAATAATAATAATAATAATAATAATAATAATAATAATAATAATAATAATAATATTAATAAAAATAATAATAATAATAATAATAATAATAATAATAATAATGATAATAATAAGTTTAATCTTTGCATATGATATAAGTGATTCATTCATTCGACAAAAAACGCTACAGATTATGAAAAGCAGAAGAAAAGAAATGAAGAAACAAAAATATTCCATAGACATCTGGCCGCGTTACGAGACGTAAATCGTTAACTCGGCTATTATACGGTGGTGAATGTTGCCCCTTCTTTTGACATTTCACCAAACTAAAAACAATACATTGTAATTAAGTATTCGGCTTCATCATACCAATTATAATCTTCACTGAAATACATGGACATTGTCACTAAAGTGAGAATAAACATTATTAATTATATTAGTATTAATATATTTTGATTATCATCGTTTTGCATATAATTATTATTTTTTTATGGCTATTTTGCTCTTGTTGTATAGCAACTGCTTCTATTTTGTTTCTTTTAATCCCATGGAATTCGCATCGCGATCTCTGTATTAACATGGACATGATAACTGCACTCATCATCATCTTCAATCGTCATTATCACCACCAATATCACCAGCACCACCATCAGCAACACCACAAACAGCACACTTATCATCATCACCATCAACATCATAGGTAGCATCATGGTCATAACGAACATGTTTAAATGACTCATGTAATCAATGCTTATTGGCGATATTGTTAGTGTTTGAAATATATGATATAGTTATATATTTCACAATACAAATTAGATTTCTCAAAAGGCAATTATCTGCTCATAAATAATGTATATCATGAAAACCTGATGTTTCCACATTCGTTTAAATTGATTATATATTTAAGTTGAGTTGATGCAATATATACCTTAACGATATTTCATGTATACCATTTTACTTCCTAATTTTAAACCAAGAAATAATTGGATTCACTCGTTACTTTAACAAGTAATAAGTCATAAGCGGAATAATATCAGGGTGCAGCAAAATTTAGGTCATGAAAAATTCGCACATAGAGTAAGAGTGAAAGTTGTGTGAATGTATTATGTATATGAATGAACAAATAAAGATATATGTATATATATA
>NC_068981.1:46127974-46130562 GCF_001194135.2 Octopus bimaculoides
CTTATTCTCCTTCTTCTTGTTATTATTATTATAATTATTATTATTATTATTATTATTATTATTATTATTATTATTATTATTATTATTATTATTCAATGCTGCCTAATAAGCCACACTTATATCTCACACAAACAATATACAAAAAAAAACGATGAGATATTTGACATGTGGTGCTCTGAATCGAATGCAAAAGGTTTTCTGTGAATGCTTACATACACACCAACAAGATCATATGTTTATATTCAAAACTGCGGAAAAATTATTTACCATATCTACATTTGACGGATTTTTGTCTTCCTCTTCTTTGTTGTTAACACAACGTTTCGGCTGATATACTCTCCAGCCATCATCAGGTGTCTTGAGGAAACTTCGAACAAGGGTTATCGTTCGTAAGGAATTTTAAGATGTCATTATTATCTTGGGGTTACTAGCCCGCACTGTTAACCTTTGCCTCATATGCCCTAGGGCAATTATAGAGTGAATTAGAGGTCTTATAGATATACTTTCCGATGTTTACTTAATACCGATTTCCATATACTACTCATATCTGCTCTCAGTCTGCTTAGGAGGTCAAGATTGATAATTTCTATAGTATCATGGAATCTTTTCAAATTGCTTGATAATTTAAAGTCTGAAACATTTAACTTTTTGGGTAACTTAGGACCAGACTGTCGATTTTTAGGCATTATCTAAAACTCTATTTTTCTTCGCACTAGATGTAGGTCAGTCGAGCTATCTGCAATTCTCATGGCGTTTCACGGGTCCTATTTTTCACCCCGCAATGTGTCCAACAACGCTTTCCTCTCCAAGCAAGCCTGGTGGGGTTGCCAGTTTAGTCACCGACGAACCGACAATGCGTCAGGTCGTACTAGATTACATGTTACCATTAGCACTCAAGATCGACCTGACATACATATATCTAACTTTATAAATATAAGAGTAAAAATTATTGAATAACTATTTTCGTAATAAGAGTCGGAAGACATAAATAGTTTTTAATATAATAGTGTATGAAACATAAACGTAAAGAAAAACACCAAGTCAATTTCTCACATGCTAAAAATGGAAGTCAAAGCCTATAGCCACGAAAAAATATTCTTAAATTAAAACACGTTGATGTGTATGCAAATAAGGCATTTGAGAGAATAAAATAGAGTAGATCTTATAAGTTTCCCAATTACTCACTATATAAAACAAATAATAGGAGAATTAACACATTCTTTAATCATCCATATCTCATCAGTTAGGTTCCAAATTAAATGCATAAACATAGAACTGTAAGACGAACTGAAAACACAAAGTGAGCACATACGCATTCAGTTATATGCTTAGGCTTTTAGCATGTAAGAAAACCGCATGGTGGTTATCCCATCCTGTATGTTTCATACACTATTTTATTTATATATATGTAGATGATTGTGCGTCTATGCTTGTCCCCGCCTACCATCGCTTGAGAACCAATTTTGGTGTGTCTACATCCCTGTACATTAGCTGTTCAGCAAAAGAGACCGATAGAATAAGTACTAAGATTACAAAGAATAAGTCGTGGGGTCGATTTCTTCGACTAAAAGGAGGCACTCCAGCCTCGCCGCAGTCAAATTCTTGAAAGTAATAAAAGGGTAAAATATATATATATATATATATATATATATATATATATATATGCACGTGTGTGTGTGTATGATGTGTGTGTGTGTGTGTATGTGTATATGTGTATGTGTGTGTGTCTGCGTGCGTGTGTATGTATGTATGTATGTATGAATATATGGCTGCATGACGTCACCAACAGTAAACAACATGAAATATGAAAACAAATGAGTTCAATACGCAAAGAGAAGGGAGACTCTACCCTGTATTTTTTCTCCCCTTCACCGTTTTCTGTGTGTGTCTTCTCCCTCTTTCTCCTCTTCTATCTCTCGCTGCACACACATGACCATCATCCATCTTTCTTTTCCTCACGTGATGATATTTCTTTTCTTTCAGGACTCTCCCGTCAAAGAAAATATTTCTCCAGCGTTCGCTATTTTACCCTCGTTCTGGTCTAACGACCCTCCATGTGTGTTTTCATTCGGTTTCCTAATATGTCTCTACTGTCCTGGTTTTGTTCCAAATTTGACCCTCTACATATCCCAAATTTTATTTTGGTTCTGATGGGAGCAGCTCTCTTGGAAGACTCATACTGTTGTTCAATGTTAGAAATAAGGAGTAGATAGACAGCCGAAAACCGATGAAGTGGCGTTCTTTATCTTACTTGTCGAAATTGACATTATTTTCTCTCGCTGTTTGAGCATTAAACTCATTTGTTTTCGTATTTCACGTTGTTTACTGATCGTGACTCAGTGTACCCATACACACATATGCATACCAGCCTCCCCTCTCCACACCAGTGATGTGGAAACTCATTTCTACACATGAGTTAACTGGAGAAACGTGAAATAGAGTGTCTTGCTCGAGAACACAATACGCAGCCCAGTCCGGGAATCGAACTCACAGCCTCACCATCGTAAGCTCAACGCTGAGTCGTGCACATTCACACACACACACACACACACACACACATATATATATACATATTATATATATATATA
>NC_068981.1:46131294-46132347 GCF_001194135.2 Octopus bimaculoides
TATATATATGTGTGTGTGTGTGTGTGTATGTATATGTATGTATGTATGTACGTATATGATGAATAGACAGATATATAGATAGAAAAATAGATAGGTTGATAGATAGATAGATAGATAGATATGATTAGCTTTGTATTCTTGTAGCCTTCTAGTCTTAAATTCTATCTCCCATACACATATGTATCTAAGCTGTCAGCCGTACAGCATGAGCCGAGTTTTCCTGACTGGAACACTGAACGTCTCTGAGATGTAATCGTATTACCTAAAATCTATTGTGCCAAATTTCTTCTAAAAATCATATTCAGTAAAGACAGTGGCTGATTGCAACTTAGTTTGTTATTCATTGTTAACAAAACACAGAACAGATTGGACCATGCCTGCATATGTTACACGTTGACAATTTTATATTATAAACTTAAATTTCCGTATTACATATATCATTTTACATCATGCTCCATTTCTCACTCACATATTCTCAAACTTGACGTAAGAATATTCTTTCGGATTTACTAAAGGACAAGATACTGTTCACTTCTTTCATAATACACATATGTACCTTATAGATGTATGTACAATATTATAATACGATATTGACATATATTATTGCAATCCTACCTCTCTTGTTAAGAACATGTTTAATCGAATACGTGGTAAGTTAAACGTTTTACCTTATCCAAATTTCAAAGTGAAGAACTTTTCTTTGCTTCAGCAACATTAAACATTGGAAAATTTGCCAACGTATTGCATAGAGAATATTTCATTACCACATTTTCATCCGAATTTTTGTCTCTCCCAGCACCAAGGAACTTCCCTGTGATAAAGCGTGATTGATATTTTTCGACTTTTGATTTAATCTTCATGATTTCATTTTTACCTATCGCTACTTTCAAAATCATTCACTCTTTTATATATTCAACAATATATGAATATAATATGTATGCGTGTACCTATGTGTGCCTCTCTCTCTCTATTTCCCTCTCTCTCTCTCTATCTCTATCTCCCTCTGTCTCTCTCTGTATATATATATATATATATATATATATATATATATAT
>NC_068981.1:46132361-46142787 GCF_001194135.2 Octopus bimaculoides
TGTGTGTGTGTGTGTGTGTGTGTGTGTGTGTGTGTGTGTGTGTGTGTGTGTGTGTGTGTATGTGTTTGTATTTGCGTGAGCGCACATATATGCAAATATATGGAAGTATAAACCTTTCTTGTTTAATTTTTTTAAATTTCTTCTTTACATAATATCGAATATAATTCATGCTGTTGCATTGCATGACACAGTAATGTTGTCATGTTTCTACCTTTTGTAGTATCCATGAAAAGTGAGATTGCATCAGACATGAACGCATTTCTCGCGCAAGCACACACGCAAACACATATTTATATTCCATTCATAGTCTTGTTGGACATTTTTCATTGCGTTACTTAAAACAAACCTCATGTTGTGTGTGAGGCGCTCGGCTTTTATTTTGCTTCTATATTGTTATATTATATTTTGTTTGCATATTTACATATATATATTCGTATCCACTACCACTATCGTATTTGTCTTCGTCACTGTCTTCATCGTTCACTCATTATTCCCATGAAATATGAACCAGGGGTGTCTAGGCGTAGGCATGGCTCAGTGGCAAGAAGCTTCTTTCCCACCAGCACGGTACCGGCTTCAGTCCCAATATGTGACACCTTGGGCCACTGTAGACTCGAGCCAATGAAATCCTTGTGAATGGATTTGGTAGACTGACACGGAAAGATTCCTAATGTGCGCACGCACGTGTGTGTGTCTGTGTGTCTGTATCTGTGTGTCTGTGTGAGCGTGTTTGTGTCTATGATTATCCTCCACCATGGAATGACAACTGGTGTTGGTGTGCTTGCGTCTCTGTAAAGGAATATGATCAGGCTTTAAGAAAACTACAGGGTTGATTCGTTCGATTAAAAATTATTCAAGTTGGTGTTTTAGCAGGGGTGTATTCTAACGATTAAAACAAATAAAATTTTTAAAGATATAAAAAAAAAAAGAAATATGAAACCACGAAAAATTAACAATATCATTGTTAAATGCGTGAAATTGTAATGACTTTTTGGACGATAATTGACGATAAAATAGCAGTCTGTGTCTTGTGTGTTAATTTTCCATTCGTTACTTTGTCCTGGATCTCTTTAATTTTCGAAACATATTATTTAATATTATTTAAGATAACCCCATGCGCCTACATTTCAGGAGAATATTCCTCCGTTGTCTCCTTCTTATTTTCTTTTCCTCGCTTTTTTCTTCTTTCTCTCACCACTTTACCTCTCTGTTGTTTATCCTTCCTCTCTACAAAGCACTACATTTTATCTCTCCTTTCTTCCCACTTGCATGTGGCACAAGGTCATTCCCTTTTCTCTCTCTAGCTTCTTTTTCCACTCGACTGCTGACCTCGCTTCTCCTGATCTCTCGCTTTCTTCTTTACCTTTAAAACAGAGTTAATGTCTTTATCGTTTTCACCGTTCATTCAGCGATGTTTTCACTGTTGCTTTCATTTTATTAATAAAATTTAGTCAGCCAACGCATAATATGAGGAAAACGTGAAGGAAAGTAGATGAGAGCAAGCCCACTAATCTTGTAAAAAGACCATGACCGTAGATCCGACTTACTTTAAAATAGTTCGTTCGAATAGAAGCCCTTTTTTGTGATTTAGAAGTGAAGGAAAAATGGGATGGACAATAACCAGAGACAGCCATGTTGAATCGTAAGTATAGGACTTTATCGAATTTCTTGCTATAGTCAGTTCATAATATTGAAAGAAGAGGACTTTCTTGCAAAACAAGAAGTCAATGTAATATGTTTGATTTGCTATACAAAAATGAATATTTCTAGATTTTATAGAAAGCCTGTTCACTTGCAGTAGCTAGGTTTATGGAAATGGAGTTCTATACATTAAATTTTAGAGAACAGTCTCGTATCAATGATGCTAAGCCTGATCATAATGATTTAGCTTTAAAGATAAGTACTAGAAAATATAAAAATAACTTTAAAGAATAGAGGAGTGGAAACTACAATATATAAAGTCGACTGAAGGCATGGGAGGTAAAATGATGAACGGTTAACATTTGAAGGAAATGAAAATTTTGCGAAAATTCAGACAGGTCATGTAATTTACTATACGGGACGAGTGTAAAGCTTGTTATAAACATTTAAACGCGTGAGTAAGCAGTGTTTAGAGTGCCTGAATAGGAACGACTAGAACAACCAATGAAAGAGGGAGATGAAAACACATGACAAGAATAAATGAAGAAAGGGAAGAAGAAGAAGAAGAGGAGGAGGAGGAGGAGGAGGAAACGAGGAAAATGAAAAGGGGGATAATAGAAGAAGTAAAAATAAAGTGTGAAAGTTGTAGTTCGAAATAAATCTTGCAAAATATTGATATTAGAGGCACGAAAAATGCACTAAATTGCAATTAAGCTCTCACATTCATTTTGATGTGTTTGATAAGATTAGGATAATTCTTAGAAGAAATACAATGGATTAGAATAAGAAGAAAAGGAAAGAGAGAGAAAATATTTTTGCTTACCCTTGTCATAGTAAAGTCGCCGTAGCTTAAATTTTACAACAATCTTTCTCCTTAAATTCAGCATCCATCTAACTTAAACTCCATCTGTTTCTTGACCCTCTCCATTTGTTTATTCATCACAAATTTCCGGGATCCCCCACTCCCAGATATTTGACCTCTTCTTCCACTTCTCTTATTAAATGACCGTTTTAGTTCTTGAGCAGTTGTTTACTTCAACCACTTTTTTTAAAGCTCTCTTTTCAATATTCTGTTTTTCTGACTTCACCATTCATTTCAACTTACATCACCGGTGAGTTAACTTAGGATTCCCAAGCGACAATGTAACCTACATATAATTAAGGTACCTTCGGCCTCACGAGTAGCTAGCTGGTTAGCACTGTTTTAGTAATTATTACATCAAATGATCTCCTAGCTAGAAAACATGTAGCCTGGATTTTACCTCTTTCACTCCTCAATGTGCATATGTATGTATGTATGTATGTATGTATGTATGTATGTATAATCTGTATTGTATACGACGTGTAACCAAATATCATATTCCACAAAACACTGAAGGCTGCCACGTATGAATCTCTCAGGGCTGTATGAAAGTCCTTTGTTAATTTCGTAGTACAGTGATATGATATATATTTGTCACTGTTTCATAAGCTCTGCTACATAATTTATATTTCGGGCCCATTATATTACAACCCATGTTACCGAACGAAAGCACTTTCGAATTGCCAAATCGGCCAAATCAGTTACCTCTCGTTTTTTTTTCGTTAGTCACAATGTGTGGTCTGTATTAGCTCTTTCTGATTTTGATACTCTCATAATTTTTACCGCTTTCGCTATTAGAAATTTCTTTGTGAGTATGCTATTAATATCATTTTTTTTTTTTTAGAAATGCGTATATCGTGCTGAGAAATGGAATTTGTTTTCTCTTTCATTATGTTTTGTCTTTTTAAAATTGTGACTGTTTTCGTTTCAATTTTCTGGTGAGAAATCTTTTCAGCCCAGCATAACTGCTTCTTGTTTTTTTTTCTTCTTTTGTTATTTTGTTCTGCTTTACAAGTGGAAGAAGAAAATGTACCCGCTAATTAAAGTGCTTTCTCCTAAACAACGAAAAACAATAAATGCAATGATATTTCTAGCTTTGTCTAAAAATACTGTCGCATTAAAAAAAAATTCCATTAATTTTCTTTTGGAAAATTCCTGATATTCAGTGAGTGAAAGATAAAAGCTATGTAAAAGCCTAGCCTTTAGATTTCATAATAATAATGTTTGCTTTATTAAACGCTAAAAAATCGAGAACAACGCAGAAGATACAACACTATGCGCGGTTATTTAATATAAAAATCAGGTAAATAATACTATAACATACGTAAAAATAAATATTCAGACAAGGATATTTTACCAAACAGTAAGAGACGTTTGAAGTTTGATCGTGAAATCTCTCTCTCTCTCTCTCCACACACACACACACACACACACACACACACACACACACACACACACACACACACACACACACACACACACACACACAAAATGGTGACGCTGACTATTAAAGAAAGTGTCCCCTAATTTTGACACAAGGCCGATAATTTGGTTTTGAAAGAGTCATGTCGATTATAAGGGCAAAATTACTTGAACAATACCCTATTTTATCGACTCCGAAATGTTGATCTCAGCAAGATTTGCTCTCCGAATCTAAACAGCCGCAACTAAATATCAAAGATCTGCAGTGTTTCCAAAACTGAACCACGCGATCTCCTCGGGTGTTGTAAAATAAAATTATTGGTAGTTAGGAGAAAAGTTTCCTATTTATATATCAACTTGAGAAACAGATGTCTTGTTATGGGTAATAAATGTTTAATTTCCAAAGTCTAAATTAAGCTTAAAATACTACACATGTGCATGATTATTTTTTAGACGTTAAAAAAAATGAAACTGTAGATATCCGTCATCTATAGAAAACAATTTTCAGAGGTAAGTGTTGAAGAGTGGGTCAGTTTATCCTACGATATAGTATATGTTGTGATATTTAGATCGGTGTAATGTCACAGCTAACTTCATGATGTTTATGTTGAAATGAAAGTTTCGATGTTGTAGAGTTTATATCCTGCTTCCACTTTATTTGCTTTGGCATGAGCGCATTTAATGCGCTGTTATTTGAATAAAGTTTTTCTAGAACTACAGTCTGATTGATTCTAATTTTGTACCCTTAATTTCAAGTATATAAATAATGCATGAGTTGAATGTAAATGTAACTTTTTTCTAATCTTGGCAGAAAGTCAGAAATTTTAGGGAAGCGGGATAATCATTTACTCCGAAGCCACTAATGTAATGGTACGTCTTTTATCGACTCCCAAAAGAGTGAAAGATAAATGAACCTCTGTGGTATTTGAAATCAGGACGTAAAACCTGAAGAAATGTTGTCAAGCAATTCGACCGGTGTCGATGTGCTAACGAATTTACCAGCTTGGCAACACTTGTGGGAGACTATAACAATCGTAAGAAAACGATTAAATATGTTTGAAAATGTACCGACCAATTTTTGCATGTAGCAAAATAGTGAGCGCATTTTTTTTTATCTTACACTCAAGAAAATATCAGATTTCTCTATGCTTAGAATGCTTTCTTTTGTGTGTGTGTGTGTGTGTGTGTGTGTGTGTGTGTGTGTGTGTGTGTGTGTGTGTGTGTGTGTGTGTGTGTGTGTGTGTGTCTTTGTGTGTGTGTGTGTTTGTGTGTGTGTGTGCGTGCGCGTGGTGGTGGGAGATTCAATTCCCATTGGTACCAAATTTCCTATAACATGAGATTTCAATTCTTCATATTCTCTTCACGCTATTGGTTGATAGGTTGTGTATAATATACATTCTAGGATTGGTTGCAAATGTCAGTGATTTTATAGCGTAGATCAATAGATTTGTATACCTTATACAATTCATTTGCAATGAGCCTATGTAAAATATTGTTATTTCCTGCCATTGAATAAACTTTTGAGACAAGAAATTGAGCCTGAGAAAGCAAATTGTCGATCAGCATTGTTCATTCATTCAATACATTACAAGATTCAAAAGTTTTAACATTATTTACAGTACACTCTTTCATAATCGTATACCTCTTTCATTTCTGTGTAAATGAAATCAGGATAAAATCAAAATAAAATTGTTTTAATACGACACTAAAAAGCATGCTTAAGTCTTTTTTTTTTCTTTTTCAAAGAGAGGTGTGGTATGCTCATGTGGAAATAATATATTATTGCTATGTGTTTCCAAGCGGAGAAACTATAAACAAATGTTAACAGAGAAAAACTGAACAAAAGAATTCAAATGGTAGCGTAGTAAATTCTAATGCACAAATTTAATATTGAATATTTAATAGTTTCTCAACCATTTATTATTAAGTCACAATTGTAGAGGTGTACACAAGAATATAAGCGAATACAAACATATACATCCTTCAATCACACGCACTTATATGTGCGTGTGGTATATGTGTGAATCTCTCTCTCTTTCTTTCTCTCTCTCTCTCTCTCTCTCTCTCTCTCTCTCTCTCTCTCTCTGTTAGAGAGTTTGTATGTGTGTATGAGTTTTTATGCGTGCATATGTCTCAATGTGTTTCCACGCGTACATGTGTGTGATGGGGTATTGACAAATCTTTGGAATCTCAGACAAAATGACATATGATTTCTTGACATTTTCGGATGAAACCCACCGCACTCGACTTAGCTTGTCCTCTATCTGAGCCCGATAAAATAAAATACTGGTCACGTAAACGGTTTTGTCCAATTGCATGTCTTACACCTGTAATAGAATCAATGATCAAGAGTGTTGGCTCACAAAACGTTAGAGCATTGAACAAATTATTTCGTGGCGTTTAGCTGATAGTTTTTTACATTTTAGTCAAAATCCTCCAAAATCAACATTACCCCTAATATTATCAGTTTGGAGAAAATAACATAATATGACTTTCTCTGAAATACAGAAGTTTTTTTATGGCCTTATTGATCCTTACGTGTGCTTTACGATCTTTGCGGCTTTACATTTTTCTTTCCTGAATAAGTCAAAATATATATTTCCAGGTTTTGAGTAACTTAGGGTATCGTTATTTATTTGTTATATGCTGTCTCTCAATTTCGTCTATAGGCTTGCCTTTCGTACGATAGACTGTTTTTATATGCAGTTTTGTAGTACATTACATATTCTTGCCGCAACTTTACATGGAGCATACAATTTCATCCAGGAAATAGTTCGGAAATAGTAGTGATTTTGTAGTTGTTATTTTGAACATTATCTAAGGCGTTGCGATCTTACAGAACAGTGAATACGCCAGGCAAAATGCGGGTTTATCCGCACCGAGTGCAAGTATCTACCAATATCCATATCGCCTTTAATCCGACTCCTCCACCACTCATAATTACTAGACTTCTTCCAAAATAAAAAAAAACGTTATTTGAATCATTCTCTTCTGAAGTTATCTCATTCTTGCGCAGAGGTTTTACCCACCCTATTCTAACAATTATTTGATATTTATTGTTCTTTAATAAAATCTCTGCAAAATAATTTCCGATATTGCCATAGGCTAATGCTACTTAGCAATGGTCTCATGCCATTTGCGGTCCTTTGAAACGTTCGGGTATTTCGTAATTATCGTTTTACTAACGTTTAAAGAAATCTGTTATTTCCTTTATTTCTCGGTTCTACTCAGTATTTGCTCGATATTTGATATTCTTATTCATTTCTTATTAAGTAGCGCCTGAGTTAATCTGCAAATATTAACAGTTTTCTAATTGGTATGCGTACTCTATATTCTATCAACATTTATCTTCATATCAGTTTTTAATAATTATACGGCAGCCGGATTTCTTTTTACATAGTTTTGCTTAAAGGTGAGTTTTATCATTAGACCAACGTTTTGTAGGATGTCTACGAATGTATAACAATTTTGATTCCTTGATTCCCTTCTTCTATATTGATGGAATAATCGCTTCCGTTTTTCATACTGTTCTGTGCTGCAAGGTTTTTGCTGTTATACCCTGTTTTATTTTCTCTTTTACCCCAAGGTTTCCTCTTTATTTATTATGTTGTAATGTTTTGTTATAAGCGCTTTTTTTTTCAGTTTTCATATTTGATCCTTCCTATCTACTCAATGTACACAGCGGAACAGCGATGACGGACGTTTTTGAAAAATTCACAAAATCCTTATTGTTAGCTGCAAACAAATTTCATTGATATCAATATGTTCTTATTGAATTAGCATTCGTTAAAATTCAGTGTGTAAAATAGCATCCATCATGTGGCCTCCTTTTTCATTAATGCTTTTCTGAAGGTGCTCTTGGAAGTTGGTCTCCAGTCAACCCATCATTGCTCTGCCGATTTTGTCGAATTCTACGCGAATAGCTTCTTTCAAATAGTCCAAATAGTACGGGGCTTATGCGCATACATATGTGCTCTGAGGTTTTCCCACAAGAAATAATCACACATGCCTATATCAGGGAACTGAGAATGCCATGGAGATATCAGAAAACCTGGAAATGAGGCAAACACCGAAGAGAATACGAAGAACGTCCAATGACCCTGTGGCTGTGTGAGCAGTCGCCTCTTCCTGCTGAAACCACACCCGTCGAATAGTCATACGTTTTCACCGTAATTCAGGCACAAATAAGTTGTTTATTATCTCGACGTAACGCTCGGAACTCAGAGTAATTGAATTTCCATTATTGTTTTCAAAAAAGTAAGGACCAATGATGGCAACATTTCTAAAAGCACACCAGACCTACACTTTTGGGTTGTGCAGTGGTCTTTAGTGCGGTTCTCTCGGATTTTCAAGAGTTTTTAATTCTTTTAATTCAGCATGCCATCGTGTTGCAAAAAAGCTTAATCACTCATTGGCAACAGGAGGTTGTCGTTTGCCTCAAAAATTGCTTCTATATGACGTTCGAAGTTAAGGTACTGTGCATAATCCCATGATTTCAACTGTAGCCCAATAACTAGGTTGTTCTGTTGTTAATGCAAGTTTCCATGCAAAATACGCCTTACCGATCGATTATCGATGCCAAATTCAGAGGAATGCCAACGCGCAGAACGATTCAAACCCCGTATCAAAAATTGTCTGACGCGTTCCACTTTTTCAGAGATCTGTAGCGTTTATTCATTATCGTACCTCGTGTACGAAGTGCATTCACCCAATGCAAAATTGCGTTACGAGAGGGAAGAGCCTGATTTCGGTGAATGTTGAAGTGGCGCCGAAACACACGCTGAACTGCTGTGACAGACTCGTTCTTCTTCATGTAACTGCCGTAGGCAAACACGTGTTGCTCTATCGTCCACAGCGCTGTGGCTTCACCTGAAAATAAAATAAAAAGTTCTAAATTACCACGGACCATATTTTACCTGTTACCTAGGGCTGAGTAATAGCCATTTCAAAAACGACCATCGTTTCTGCACCATCCAATAGTTTGCATTGCATTGTGATGCAATATACGGGATTTTTTGCTTTGCACTTCATGTTTGCATTCACTTCCTATTCTTGAATGTTTTTGCTGTCCATTGTTTAATTAATTTACATGTCCTACAACGAGGTCTCCACAGTTGATTACTTCCATCGTTTCTTTTTCAAACGTGAATTTCGCCTTTGTTAAAAATCTCTGAAATTTGGTGGTTGTCTTCGACTGTTGATAAGTTGTGTTTTTTTTTAATTATTCGTTGGAGATTGATGATTGATGTAGAATCGGGAGGTATCATTTGGCTGAGTACTGGATGTTTTGTTTTCTAGGATTGTGGGTGATTTCAAATGGAATAATTGTATTTGTAAATTTGTTATCACACCTAGGCTGAGTGTTTCTCCATAAAAGATCGAGAATTTCTTTGCTTTTGTTATGGCATCTTGAATTAACTTCTTGGGGTATTTTTGTTTCTAAAGAATATATTAAGTTCTGCCAGTTGTTTCCCTCGTTTAACGGTATCAGACTATTTAGTATATACGCCTTGCCATATTAAATGGTATGTTTAATTTTATATAGGAAGGGTTGGAAGACCTAAAATCTAAATATTTGTGTGTGTGTGTATTCTTATAGAACAGATCAGTTATAATTGTCTCATTTTCTTTAATTATCACAATATCCAGAATGGGGTGTCCCTTTTCATTCGTTTCCATAGAGAATTGAATTCAGACATGAATGCTATTTATTAATTTCAGAAATTTTGTAATGTTCTCCTTACTTTCGTTCCAACATATGAAGCAGTTACTTAAGAATGTTTTCAAGGTTCCTATATTAGAGACTTGGAAGTGGTGTTCAAAACTAGTATTGGAGAGGCTGTGGATTCCTTCTTCTACAACTGTGTGGACACGCACACACATACACAAACACACATATACATATAACAGGAACAAAAGTTTAACATGTATATTTCATATATATGTGGAAATATCTAAATTGAATCTAATACAATTAAACGGTCTTATATTTTTATGATATAGAAATGCGTTAGTTTTGAGGAACGTGGAGCGGCGTAGCTTACTGTATCTCTAATCCGTAACTTTTATTGGCAGAGTATGTCTCAGATTACTTTCAGTTATTCCAGTTTTGATTGGTTTAGGATGTTTAAGTGGTGAGTTAAGGGAATGTTTGGTCAGTCTCCTGCAACGTCTGTGTATTAGGTCATCTAAGTTACGTGCGAAGTCACGCCAAAGGTTTAGTCCCTTATGTATTTATGTTTCTTTATGTATGCTCGACTGTTTAAATTTATACTTAAGTATGTGAGCATTGTCATCCCGTATTCTATCCCCGCTGAATAACACAAGTCATGCACACACTCGCGCACACGCACGCAGACACTTGCGCACACACACATATACATGCATACCCCACCATATATATATATATATATGTGTATGTGTGTGCGTGTGTGTATATATATATATATATGGGAGAATATACAAAAAATAACAACAGACGAGGACAGGTGGTGTAAATAA
>NC_068981.1:46143069-46149075 GCF_001194135.2 Octopus bimaculoides
GGGGGGGGGGAGAAATGAGACCAACTGGGTGGAGAATCTAGTAAATATTACAAACTGCCCATCCAAAAAGTCATAAATACATGTGTGCGTGTGTGCATGTGTGCATGCGTGTGTGCGTGTGTGCATGTGTGTGTGCGTGCGCACACCTATTTCTTTGTGTCTCTGTTTGTGCCCCACCACCGTTTGACAATCGCTGTTCGCGTTTGACGTCCCCGTAAGATAAAAAATAGTACTTGGCTTAAAAGAATGAATTCTGGTGTCGATTATTCGACTAAAACCCATCAAATAGGACATAAATGATATTGATTAAAGTTTCTATCCTTTTGCAGTTATAATATATGGATACACCACCACTATATAGATGAGATGATTAGTATTGTATTTGAGGGATCCCGTGATTACTAAGACAAATATTTGTTGCAGTTTTAATTATCATTAAGATGCCATGCTGGTAAAATTCTTAACTTACCGGAAAAAAGTATTAGTAGCATTTTCTCCGGTTTTTTTTTTATTTTGAATTCAAATGTCACCCAGGTCGTCTTTGCCTCTTATCTTTTCGGGGTCGAAAAGTAGTGGAGTCGATTAAATCGACTTCTTTCCCTTAAAATTAATGTCTTTTTGCTGAAATTCAAAAGAATGAATATCATCATTATCATCGCCGAAATCATCTATTGTTATTGTAGTTGCTGTTGTTGTTGTTCCTGTTATTATTATTATTATTAGTATTATTATTATTATTATTATTATTATTATTATTATTATTATTATCATCATCATCATCATCATAATAATCACCATTATTGTTGCTGCTGTTGTTGTTGGTATTATTATTATTATCATATAGCATATTAATGATACAGGATTGATTATTGAAGACACATAATAATTTAGAGATTTTAAATAGAATATAATTAATTTTTGAGTATTTCATCTTGATATTCATTCCATACTTGTCAATTAATTACAATTCTTTCAGACAACTTAGAGATACTCTAGTGTTAATTAAGGTATGACTTCCTATTTAGACATTGATATCGTATAAATATTCAGTATTGTTTATTAAAATAATTTCTAAAGTTGATGATTTATTCATATTATTTTTGTTTTTCATGTGACTTATACTTTTCACAATTATCAATTTTATGACTATAGCTAAATACTCCAAAAATGTTACTTTGTTTTCATATTTCTCTTGTCCAGTCATCTTCTGTACAATTCCCTGTTGAAATGCCAATCACTTAATATCTAACTCGTGAAAAATATATTAACCCAAAAATTAACTTCACACCTCGTCAGTGCATTTAGTCCAGTAAAAAAATCGCTATAAATAACAATCTAATGTCTTTTATAAAAAAGAAACATGAAATAATAGGAGACATTTTAACGTTTCGGATATAAAGGAAGATGGGGAAATTATGAGTCAGCATAATTAAAGAACATAGGGTTATGCATAATATTTTAAATTCATTCAAAGTAGTGTTCGATTTATCTAGCAAATGACACACGATCATAAATAACGATTGCAAATTATTTTCAAACACATTGCTTATTAGAATGTCTGGGAAAAAGGGACGACAACATTACTGTACCAAATATGAAGAATGAAAAATTAGTTATATTGAATAAACTATATTCTTGCTTTTAACTATACAATATATAGGTATGTGTTATGAAGCTACAGGGTAGAGTAAGTGAAATGAGAATTGTAAATATTACGTTAATTTTATGAGCAACAACACCTGTAGGTATATACCATTCTGCTCTAGATATTTGACATGATATATGAGCGTATAACAAAATAGTGGCAAAATAGAAGGATAAGAGCGTAAAGCGACAGTGAAATATAAGAGAAAAGTGATAAAATACGAAAACTGATACAGTCTTCGTTTCCAATCACTTGGCTTTAATGTGTATATATACGCAAATCTGATTACAATATTATTTCCAAATCCGACTATACCCTAAAGAATTATAAAATTCTCAGAGGAAACCAAAATATTTCTCCTCACTGTAACCTATCACCGCATACCCAACAAACACTCACTTTCCTACTACCTTCTCCACTTCCACATCTTTCACAGCTAATTACCCACTTTACCTACATCACATCTAATAATAATAATCTGGTTACCCTTCATACAGCTTTACCACCGACAAAACCGCCTATTGAAAGAGTATATTAAGCCAAAATTAACCCAATTAAAGCTCTGTGATGTGAATGCAAAAAAGAAAAAGCGGATCTTTGAAGTCAATGTCAACCTTTTTCTGGTAAAGATTTAATGAATATGTACTTGAGTCAACCCTCAATTTAATGTGAAATTACTTATATTTATGAATAACTATAAAAAACTTTGAAATTTAAATATATATATTTGTATATGTATGATACATTATAATATGAGATATTATATTATATTATATTATATATATGCATATCTACATATGAAGAGATGTATGTATATATACACACACGCAGACACATGCACACATAGGCACACACACGCGCACACACACACACACACACACGCATACATATATATTTAAGATCATATAATTAGGTGAACTTCGTAATAAAAGTTGGTGAAACATTCCTGAAATTTAATATTATAAATCTCTCCTTATTTGATGTTGCAAATGTTCTCCATCGCGTGTCAAAATTTTATAGCTAAATATATGAGAGTCCTTTTCGTTGCATAATTTCATCTCAGGGAATCAGATAATGGATGAATAAAATTAAGTTTGCAGAAATTTATATGTGCAGATACATACCTAGACACATACGGGGATATACATAAACGCACATATACACGCACATATATAATATATGATATATATAATATATGATATATATACATATATACCTACATGTATATAAATATGCAAAGATACAAGATACACATATAAGTATATATTTCCATATTATATATAGATATGTATATGTGTAGGTGTGTATGTACGTGCGTACATATGTATAACGTATATGTTCTTTATATATGGTTGTAAATGATACTAGAACGTAGACGTTCCTGTGTTTTTGTTTTTTTGTTTTTTTTGTTTTTTAACAGATGATAGTAGGGATATATTACAATAAAATGAAGCTTGTAATTAAGTTTTGTTCTTCGCAAATTTATCATGCTGGAGACTCTACATTCGCAAACATAAACAAAAATTTGTATGTTCAGGAAGCGGTGGTATGTATCTGGCATATGTCGTAGTCTTTATCTAAGTAATATAATTTAGCGTCTGTTTCTAACAAGCTCATGTGATGTTACATTTGCTTGCTCTCTAGTGATTATCTTATCAAATAAAACATATTTGTGCATTGCTGAACAATGAGGTTGAGTGTATTAGTGGGTGATATATTTTATGTTCTTGTCTGTAGAATTTTTTTTGATTTGTTTTTACAGTTTTGATAGCGTAATCAATTCCATATCTCACTTCTGAATCCCTTATTCATTCCGATGTTTAGTATATAAGAGTATTTTGGTGCCAAGGGCTGCAATAAAACATTTACTACAATAAACTTGTTAAGTTCCCCTTTCAACTTACACTAGATATGTATAAATCGACGATTTGCTCACCGTAACGTGCCAATTTCTGATTAAAGCACTACTATATGAGATGCAATATGCTGTTGAAAAAATGTTGCTGAAATATTAAATGCGATCATATCGTGCTTTGAGTAAAAGATACATTTGCAAGTGTAAAACTAGAAAAAGCATATCCTTAACGTATGCTATGCATGCCATTTATATTAAGCTTGAAAAGCTTTCATTTAAGTGTGTCCGTCTCAAATCTATCTGAACGAAACTATTGGAAAATTTCGAAATTCTAATGCATATCACATTTTTTTTTTTATAAAGAGAGAAGAAGTGTTATTGCTTCACCATCTTATGAATATCATTTCCAATTTGAAACGAGCTTTTACGCATTAACTTTGTCAAAATACATTCATGAAAATTTATATATCTATATACATATGATTGACAGAAACATCTGTGAGTTGGATAGCTTCCCTTTCGGTAATCGTTCCGGCTGTTCTTAGTTCAAATACCACCTGAGTAACATTTATCTTTTATCCTTCTTGGATCGCTAAACAACTAATAACATTTCTGTATTGGCGTCGATATTCCTTCTATTTCTGTCTGTTGGATTTTCGCATTTACAGAAAACATTGTCTATTGTCAGAACTTAAAAAATAACCACGTCACGTTTATTTATGTGAGAGAGAGAGAGAGGGGGGAGTGGTATTGGTATCCAGAAGATCCAAGGTGGAAAGTAAGGCTATGTAAGTGAAATGGAGGGACCGTAGTTACACTCTCGGTTCCATAATGATACGAATGAGGAGTCTAATGTGGGTCTTCTATGAGCATTTATATATTAAATAAAATGAGACCACAGACCAAGATTGTGTACAATTTTCAGTACATTTCTAAAGAGAAAGTTAGTCTTACAGATTTTGGGGGGATATTAGGGATAGCCCATCAACAGAGACGATGTTTATGGTTAAATAGAGGGATATACTACAGTTCAATATGAGTAGTTAGTTTCGAAAAGGAAGCAAATAAGGAGTATATAGGGAAGTAGGTGAACGAAAGTAGAAAAAAAAACTGTATAAAAATATTATAGTTGCAGTTCCATTATACAAGGAAAGTGGTATGTAGAAGTGATGCCTGTGTGTGTGTGTGTGTGTGTGTGTGTGTGTGTGTGTGTGTGCGTGTGTGTGCGTGTGTGTGTACTTAAATATATAACGCTTGCATATTTGTTGACTGCATTGACAGAATTTATCTCAGTTTATAAAATATGCACCACGTTTTCCTAGTAATAGTGTATGGTCCAATTGTTTTACAGTACATGCATGCATACATGCATATATATGCACATGAAAACATGTATAGAAACACGCACACACACGCACACACGCATGCGCGAGCACTCACACACAAACACATATATGCTGAAATCAACATAAGGCTTAAAATCTACAGCAAATAGGTTAAATGATTTATTCCTGATTAGATTATTTAATAATTGATTCGTCAATACATAGGTGAATGCTAAAGATCGGAGTCAATTTATTTAGTTATAACCAGCTCTTTAAATACCCTTGAGTCTATTAAATATAATTCAAATTATGAATAAATATATTTTACCTCGCTAAAATTAGTTATTATTACAAAATTGTTATTTGCAACATAGGATTGCCGATATTAAATATTATTGTTAAACCAGTTAGTTAAAAGAATGAAATACGATTACACGGAATTATGAAAAATCCAATATGGCTCTTTAAAGTAAAGGAAGTAGTTTTGAAAAAGAAAATCAAATTCAATTATTTCAGATTAAATAGGATTACGATTACAGAACAGAAAGCAAATCATATAGAAAAACATTCTCTTTACGATTCAATATTCAAATCGTTAGCATATTTTTTTAAATATTATTCTGGAAAACATATTTTTGATATTTCTGAAACTCTAAGCTTCTCGAATGTCTGAATAGGATTAAAATAGTTTGGGGGATTATTGAAGAAAAATTGCGTTTATTTTACGTATGATAATCATATAGTTCTTCTTGTTTATTATTCAAACTATTCAAGACAAACCTGATGATAGATATCCTAAAAGACTCTGATTTTGTTAGTTGCCATGATATGTTTGTTTGCTATGACATTGGAATATAAAGCATTGTTTTGACTGTAAATATTTGACAATTATTTTAACACATAAAACAACAACTCTTGTTACTTTCTATGCCAAGCGAAAAGATGAGACTTAAATATACAAATATATTTGGTTTGCAATCAAACATACAGAAACTTACAAACACAATCACACACATATATGTGTGTTGTGTGTGAGTGTATGTGTGTGTGTATGTGTGTGTGTATGTGTGTGTGTGTGTGTGTGCGTGCGTGCATGTATGCGTATGTGTGCTTGTATACCTGTGAGCGTATCTGAATAACATTTGGCAAATATATGTGTATGATTATATATGGGTGTGCAT
>NC_068981.1:46149372-46150755 GCF_001194135.2 Octopus bimaculoides
TATATATATATATATATATATATATATATGTATGTATGTATGTATGTATGTATGCATATGTATGTGATGCGTGTGCGCCTGTGTGTGCGTGTTTCTGTATTTTGATTATAAATTTGAGAAGAGCCACTATACTACTAAATACGTGAATTAGACACCTAAAACACCTGGTGGAGAATGCCTTCGAAAACGAAATATTTTAATATAGAAGAATGTGCAAAATAAAAATAGATAACCAGTGTAAAGGGAATAGACTAGAAAAAATCTTGGCGTATGTTTTAATCAACGTGAGGTAAAAGCAATAACAGATGAAATGAAATTAAAACCGATACCATTCCTATGATGGTTAATTATATAACTTAAACCACATGATTCCCCAGTTCTAAATTTATAGATGCTGTGAATGATACACTGCAACACTTTTCCTAAAATAAGGTAAATGACCGGTTCAAAGACATAGAAACACTTAAAGGTATAACGAAAGAGAAGAAAGATCGTTTAAAAGAAATAAGTGACGATATTATATTTTATTAACCCTGAGAGGTAGAAACACAGAATTTTATAGGTTGGAATTCAAGTCAAATATATATTACCCTCAAAGGTATGGCATAGAATTTATTTCATGCTGCATCATTGCGTAGAGTACACTTATGTTAAAGTACGGAGGTAGCTTTGTGTTAAAATTAAAGTGTTGGTTAAGAAATGATTGAATTTGACAAATGCTATAAAGAATTCTGTTTTGTTCGCTGAATGATAGCACAGGAAAAGGCCCCCTGTAAAGTGCGTTGAATAACAACAAATAATAGAAATTTACAAAAGGTGTTTGGAACACTAAGACGATTGAAATGCAGAAGGAAAATCAAGGGGAAAACAATTATGTAAAAATAGACTTGCACAAAAAATTTATGAAACAGAATGAGGGTTTCATGGCATTGAACTCTGGTTCTGGATGACAAGCTGAAACTTGAAAACGCAAAGCGGAATCTTTGATTACATGCATTCAGGTAGTTGCCATTACAAGGAAATTAATAAAAGCATACTGATAAAAGTCAAGCATATATTTGACGCAGGAACTGCGAAAAGGAGACGAAATTATTCAAAATCATTTAAGTGCGTACAGAAAATTTGCACACGAAACAATATAAGAGTTTTCCTGAATGTTTCAGTGAAATAAAGTCGTTACGTTAGTCGTATTCGACGATTCACAACAGACCAGATGTGATAGTAGGAGACATAAAGAAAACAAAAACGTATTTAAATATTCATTCTCAGAAAAGAAATACACTCTTTCTGTTTTTCTTTCTGTTTTTCTTTTTCTTTCTGTGTGTTCACCTTTTTCTTTTTTCTTTGTCTCTCAGAATATATTTATACATACATATATATATA
>NC_068981.1:46151434-46155012 GCF_001194135.2 Octopus bimaculoides
ATATATATATATATATATATATATATATATATACAAACATACATGCATACATACATGCATATATGCATACATGTTTCACGTAACTAGGGATTAAAACATATCCTACAATGGCACCTGTAACAAAATACATACAACTTAACAATAATATGGTCGAATAAAGAAAGCCTGGACCTCGGAACTCACTGCATTCAATAAAACGGTGGCTCACAATATTGTTGCTTTGCCAGTACTCATACCAAAATTTGGGCTGCTTGATTGGTTGCTTGATAAGAATCCAGCCGTTGATGTGACAACCCGGATGATAATAAACAGTACCCATTATTGCCATAATAACGGTAACATAGACCGCTACAACCTAAAATGAAAGCAAGGCGGCAGAGGCTTAACATCGATCCAAACTGACTGTGAATATCGGATCATATCCCTTCGGCAACATCTTGTAACCAGCAAGTGTCGAAGTGCATGCCTGGACCAAATTTGCATATATGAGGCTGATAACATCATAAGACTTGCAAGGCAGCCACTTGAACAGCACTCATTGTCTGATAATCTTAAATTCATGCCCAAAGAAGTCACACAGCTGTGTCGCAACATATCATTATATGCAATGATGAGCGTGTTCTAGCAGACTACCAAGCATGAATTTGTTATTAGAAAACTCAGAGCTTACAATAACACTGATCCACAAAATAGTCTATCATGGACGAACAACCTGAAACGGCTTCCTACTTTCAAGGGCATGCGTTTCAAACCAGGAACAGGGAAGATGTAACAAATACCTTACGCACAAAAATGACTGAGATGCAAGAAAAGCAATAAAATGTGACGACTTTGTGGAGATAACACCAAAGATACCACACACAACATGAGCAAATGGACGAATATTTCATCACGATATCTACTAATAAGTCATAATGTTGAAACAATGACATTATATAACGAAATCTTTCGGAAGGATAACCCCGAGAATAAAGAAATAAGAACCTACAATATGGTAGAAACTATCGCCACTCATATTAATAAAGGAGTACTGGTGAAAACCTCAAAATATGTAAGCACAGTAGACTTTATATAGTGAACTGGGATTACATGTCTGGAAATTAGCAGCCCAGCGGATATTAACATAAATTGAAGATCAGTGAAAAAGAGAATACCTACGATGATTATATAACACACAAGCTTGCAAACGATGCAACGTAGAGCTACTGAAGTGTCTTGGGGGTAGATTACGAATAATGACTACAAACTATACTTGTTTTACATGAAAGAAACAACCACTTTGATGGTGCAAGGAAATTAAAGGAATATATTGAGACTTCCCCTCCGCGAGTTTATTTCTTTCAACAATGCGAAAGGAATTACATTTCGGAGAGATAAGCTAAGAAATGCCCCTTCATTCTGTCTTTCCACATATCGTGCGCATAAACTAACAGTGAATGTTGCATGAAGTTAAAATGATATGGAGATTTCTGAAAGATACCTATAGCTTTCGCTAGTGGAAGCAAAACTCTTATTTAAAGTTTGATTCTTTGGGACGAAGAAACATATGTGATGGCTTAAAAAGTAAAAGACTAGAACGACAATGCTAAAACGTATTTGAAAAAATGCACAACAGTCGAAATATCATAATGTATGGGTAAATAATCATCCTTTAAATGAAACAACGCATTGGTAGGTAAATAAAGGTATCGACGAATAGAAGAGAGGAAAGGGAAATCGCCTATCAAGTAAGTCAAAATAGGTAACGGTAAGCTTCCTAAAGTTTAATGCAGTTAAAATCTGGAGACTAACATTATTGCTATTGGATATTCATCTCGAACATTGTTCCTAGACAATTTAATCACTCCGGCAGGTGGACAGTCGAAATAAATAGACACAATTATTTCACTTATAAAAGTATGAAAGACCCTACATACAGAAAAACTATGACCATTTAGGTCCATTTACGCGGAATCTCCGGGCAAAAATGTTTAGTGCATGGCCATTCTTGGGGCATAAATAAAGTGTATGTAAAGTTTAGTGAAAATCGGTTCAGAATTGAGTAAATGTATTCGTTCAGAGTACCTACTCATCTTAATCACTGTTGCTGGTGGACAGTAGTAATAAATAGACAAAACCCTTTAAGAATTATAAAAAAAATATTTAAAACGTATGGAAGACCTTACATATAATAAAACAGCTGATTAATGCAAATGAAGAAGAATAATCTATTGCTTGTTTCCCATTGCGCTAGAGGCCCAACTATCGATTATAGAGTATGCTCTATATCGAAATAGACTATGCTCGGGTCTGGAATATGAAGCAATTGTGTCTAAAACTTTAAAGGAATCAGATGAGAGATGTGTAAGTTATTGAGGTACATTAATTTTTTTGTACACGCATAAAAAAAACTTAAATTTTATAGATATTAGTTACATAAACGCAAATATGTAGGTATGCACATACTTGTACGTATATATGCATATACTCATTTATTATTTGTCTTACATGATCGAACGCACGTGTCATCCCTGAAAGTAAGTTTTGAACTTTATATTTTCTGACGCGACTCTATCTATCTCTATCTTTTTCCCTCTCTCGTTCTTCCTTCCGTTACTACTATATCTCTCTCTTTCCTCCTCTCGTTCTTCCTTCTGTTACTACAATATCTCTCTTGTCCTCTGTTTCTCTCGTTGCTCACCCATTTTCTATCTCCTCCCCTTTTTTCTCCGTTTACCACTCTTTCTCCTTATCCCTCGCTGGTCACATGTGTCCAGCTACTAATTCTTATCTTCCTTGGCTATTGCCAAGCAAACATACGAACATACTTCGTCCCGCTTCCTTGCAGTTCGTTGCTTCACAGCGTTCAATATACACATATTTGTTCACGTCTGGCCGTATAGCCTTTTCCGTTTGCTTTCCTGTCTTGTTTTCTGTCCGCCACTACATTCCTCCATGGTACAAATTTAATTTGTAGTCCGTGGGAAGAGCCATTTTAACGATGCGTCCTGCCCTAACTCTTCGAAACGCCTGTGTTAGAATGGTGGCAGCTGGTGAAGGAGAATGTTCTCTATTTGGCCTGTGTGTTTTCTGTACTTTGGTTATTATTATTATTTTTTGTCTACGTTTTGTTTGCAACGTCCTGTACCCAGATATGCACCTATATATACAGGTAGATGTAGGTTATATGCATGTAGTCATTTATTATTTGTTGTATATATATATATATATATATACACACACACACACATTGACAATGCATTCCGGCGTTGTCCGGGTATTATGACCAACAGGCACAATGGATTATTTTCTCTTTTCTAATGAACAGAATCGACACAGGTATATAGTTAATGGCATAATGGAAGTTATTGTTTGTTTAGAAGTGATGTGAGAGTGTACAATTTGCATGGGCTTGCATAAAAATGCTTTCTGTTCATAAGAATGATCACATATTATGTATTGTTTCTTCGCATAAATGGGGGTTAATAAGATTTTGCCCAGAAATCTATCTATCTATCTATCTATCTATCTATCTATCTATCTATCTATCTGTCTCTCTAAATATCTCTCTCTCTCTCTCTCTCTCTCTCTCTCTCTAT
>NC_068981.1:46155203-46158919 GCF_001194135.2 Octopus bimaculoides
GTGTTAATTTGCTTCAGCTTTATATTACATTAATCTTAATCTTATTTCGGCCAGATAAATACAAAATGGCTGATATTTAGCAAGGTGAGACACACATAAGAAGGAAGGAAACAAAGGACTACTGATGAGGTCACAGAAGTGTGACGAAAGAACTCTGGCCGAAATAAGATTAAGATTAATGTAATATAAAGCTGAAGCAAATTAACACCAAATATACAGTGCGTGTGTTTTTATTGGCTAAACTGGCAATATGACCATCCCCAAGTACAACAATATATATATATATATATATATATGTGTGTATATACATAAACACACACATATGTACATACATTTTTACCCACACACATACATAAATAAATATATACACAAGGCGGTATCAAAAGGTTTTCGGACTAATTATGTTTGATAAAAAATAAATTATTACCGTGTTTAACGTCATCACCTTCGAAATAGACACCTGGAGCAACACTATATCGGTCCCAGCGTTCTTGCCACTTTCGTAAGCGAGTAGAGGACCTCCAGCTATTCGCTCTTGATCTCATCAACTGTGTTAAAACGGTGCCCTTTGAGCTGCATCTTCCACTTCGTGAAGGATTGGAAGTTCGTAGATGGTAAATCAGATGAATGGGGCTGTTGTGGCAACAATATGTTGTTGCTTTGCGTGAAACTCAAGAGGTAGGAGAGTTCGATGACAGGATTCATTGTCGTTGGGGAGAATCCAATATTCGCGTTTTACCGATTCGGTCGCTTTCGCTGAATGTTCTCCCTCAAACGATTCAAAACCTCATATTGGAACTCTCAGTTAATGGTGGTTTGAATTCCCTATGGACAATACTGCATCTCACGAAAACAAATTGACGATGCTCTTAATAAAGCTGTAGCTTTGTTGTGCATACGTGTCCTTCGGAACAATGCGTATGACCCATTGTATCGTCGTTGTAATCTTGCCGAAGCCTACTCAATGTCTCTGCAACAGACTTCATAATTTTAACGCTAAATTCATTATGGCTATTTGTTCATGACAAACTTCCTGTCCTTGGCATATATCGTAGACTACAGCATACATATGATCATAATAATATCAATTTCTACAAGCTATGAAGTATAAACACTAATGTCATTCAGCACACCTCACGAAGATTACTCTTACCTATCATATTTCACACGCAACTACATGTGGCGTGTTGGCATTTGTTGGCGTGCTACAGAACTAGTCCAGGAACGTTTAGATACCATCCCGTATATATATACACGCGAACCCACGCACACAAACACACACGCAAAAACACAAACACACAAACACACAGACATACATATATTATTTAAAACATTTTGATTCGACTCCATGCATCATAAAGTTTCACGGGTTTCTCAGAGTAAAGCTTTTCATTTAAGCTTATATTACCAAATTATTGCTTCAATCCTGAGAGGAGCCATGTTTCTAATAGAAACCCGCAAAAGATGAAGTCGTATGAGGCCGAATCAAAGTGGCTTCGACAATAAAACGTAACTCTTACTAAATGTGCTAAATGACGTTTGCTTTTGTTTGTCCGCTCTCTCGTGTAAAATGAGATTCAATCATATAAAAGTATTCCCAATGTGTTGTATGATTAAAATCACTTAACGTGTTCCAGTAGGACTACAGTTGACAGTCGTACGATTTAACAAAAGAAGGAATATATGTGGGGATGTATGTGTGTGTAAGTGTGACGTGAGCGCATGCGTATATATGTGTATATATGTATATATATGTATACATCCATAAATATATATACATATATATACATACATATATATACATATATATATATATATATATATATAAATATATATATATATATATATATATCTTTATCATGATGAATTGTTGAAAACCGCTTGTCGGATGACTTTTCTTGTAGTATGCATAATTTTCTTTCGCCTTCAACTTTATAATTGACGTACGTTCAAGGCTGTGAATTGTAGCGTAATTTTTCATGATTATTCATTTCCTCTGTTTCTTTATTTCTTTATATAATGATTAAGCTGATCTTAAATATGCACTTCTTACACTTATCTGAAAATTATAGATGTGTCATGAGTTATTTATAGGCATTAATCTCAATCACTTGTCTGACAGTTAAAATGTGTGAGATTATTATCAGCAGTTATTTTCAGTTTCACATTTTCTCTCCACTGACTAAATAAAACAAAAACCAATATCTCAAAGTGTTACAGATTAAGATGGTAATATAAATAATTTAATCAATACTATTCAGCTTGTCACTAAATACATAGGAACCTTTCTAGGAAGATGGTACTTTATTATATGTATAAAAAGTAAATACTTTCTTTTTTTTCTTTTTGGAAATATTGACAACCTGGTTTACAGGAGCGCATTAGGGAATTATACTTTGTAAATAATTATAATTTTAACCTTGATTTTGAGTGTCTGAGGATCAGTTTTTAGGTGGTTCTCTATTTTTGAGTGTGAGTGATGTATGCAATACTTGGATTTTAGACACTTGTATTATGTTTGCGTGGATAGTAAACATCATGTGGACTAGCATAAACTCTCAAGAAATCAGATACATATGTGTCGACACTGGAATAGTTGGTTGATGTCATTAAAGAATATAAAAAAATATAGATTGTGGACACATTTTTATCTTATTGAAAATTCTCATTGAATGAATTTCTTTAGCCGTCACATCTATGAGGCAGTGACTGTCCACTACTGGCTGTCATATCTCTATGTCTAATTCCTAACCGTTTTTGCACTCTATGCACTAGCTTTCATTGCTTGGGTGGATAATTTAAACAAAGCACTAAAGTCTGAATATTTTGTCTATAATACAGTAGAAAATGGTTGATGTTAATGTGGTTGCAATGAAGAAGTTATTGAATCTATTACAAGTGTTTCTAAATCTAAAGTAGAAAATATTGATGCCTTTCTCATTCCAGTTACTTAGATGTAATTGTTTCTTAGCACGTATCGTTAATTGTTTAGATTAATATCGATCGATTCCTAAATAGAGCGTTTAGGAAATGAAACAATAAAACTAAACAAATCATATATATATAAACAAAAATACATCGAAATAAAGTAAATAATTATAGTGTTATGAAAACACTTCTCTTCAACTTAATTTCCGGATAAATAGTCAGAAATTGCCTTCGTCCTTGGAATATCTAGCTCATCAAAATAACGATGGCCAATTACGTTTTTTAGTTCTTAGTCTTTAATTACATATCTTCCCATAAAATACAACGAATACAATCTAAACAAGTTGAAAATTCTAGTACTTTAACTATCATCCTACATTATTAATCAGATCCAACTATCAGTACAACAGTAGCGTGCACGCGCAAAGGGCTTATATGGAAATGCTGGCAATCAGACTATATACGATGGACATAAAATTTATTTTAATTAGTAAAATCTATTATACGAATGTGGAGAAAAGCCAGTTATTTAAAATAAGTGAATGTAAGTATGTCTCTGTGTTTGCAAGTATGTGTGCGTGTGTGAATGCCTCTGTGTGCACGTGTGTATAGATAGATAGATAGATAGAAAGATAGATAGATAGATAGATAGATAGATAGATAGATAGATAGATAGATAGATAAATAGATAGATAGATAGAAAGATACATTTCTTTTATTAGCCACACAGGGCTCAACGAAGATGGGACAAATACAATGTAGAGCTTTTCTTTTTGGGAGGGGGAAGG
>NC_068981.1:46161516-46164121 GCF_001194135.2 Octopus bimaculoides
TGGCTCTGTTGCCCTGTTGCGCCTCCGCCACCCGAGCCTCTCGCGCAGCTCCAACACTTTCGTTCCTTAGAGCACGCATCCTAGCCCTGACAACGCACCCTTCATGTTTGGCGTTGAAGTGTTGGTCTAGGGCCAACCTCGCTGCCAAAACGTTGGATGCGATGCCACTTCTAATTGCCTCTTCTAGTTTCTTAACTAGTTCACCCTCTACTCTGTTTCTGTCTAGAGGGTGAACTAGTTAAGAAACTAGAAGAGGCAATTAGAAGTGGCATCGCATATAGATAGACAGACAGATTGATAGAGAGATAGATAGATAGACGCAAAACACACAGCCATCGTATCCAGTTAGGGCATCCCTTTGTTTCTATTTTAGCCACCCGTGTACGTCGGATCAAAAGTATTTGGATCTCTAAAAGACTGAAATCTCTCTGAGGTTTCCACCATCACTAAAACAAACAAACACCAAAACGTTCTTAGTTTTCGGTAATCAATTACACACAAATTAATAATTAGCAAACTTGTTTCTCCTTTCATATTTTCTACTCTCGATGAAAGCCAATGTTTCTCGCTTCAAAATTCCTTGGTATGTTGCTTAATTGGCCAGGAACATTTTTCAGTTACTAACTATTTCTCCTACTGCTCTGTACTATATTCTTCAATTTTTTTTGTGTTTCAATACTTTTTATATGCATTTCTAGCTGTATATAAAATGTTTACCCGCATTGTGCACAAATTCTCCAAAATCAGAAAATGCAGGATTTATGGCCTTTTCTAGATTTAAGAATCCTCTGGCTCCTCCACTCGTGGATAAATAGAGCCTTTCGATATTACTTTTAGAGAGAGTTTGCTATGTATTAGGAACTGCACCAGTGTTAATCCATATAGACAATATGTTTCGGTGTATGCCTCCTTAATTACTGTTGTAATATATCTCAGTCGTGACATAGCCAAAATTTTAATGAAATTGATGATATACTTTACTCTTTTTGTCTTGCTTCAAGAGCTTGTTCGTATTTTATCTTGTCTACTTTGGAGATTTTTCACTTTATTTCCTGTTCCAGCAACATTCTTAGGTACCCGTGTACTTTATTTTCTTGCAGTGTTCTCACTAAGTCATTTTGTTAAATTGTTGTCCCATCATATCTATTTCAGACTTATCGTCACAATGAATACGGTACATTTACTCAACCCGAATAGCTTACCTGTATAGAGAGTAGTTAAATATGCTTACATTTTGACCTGAAGGCTCGAGAATTTCTTCATTCTTGGTGTGATGTTTTAAGGTATTCATATATACATATATATAGATGATTTTATGAACTTTACACCGCATATTATATGGCTTATCTGCTTGTCGGTAATAGTACGCATATAAGATAGTCGAGATTTTCTCAATAAACTAATCAAAGAAATAAATTCAATTAAAGAAAAGGATAACATACACCAAAGTGTCTTGCTGGAATAGTCTTCACACGCATTCTACATTTCCCACTGAGTCGCTTCCGACTATATTTCAGCTGATCACGACCTGATCACACATCTAAATGTAAAATTACAATTATTATTCCCATTGACAGTGAAAAACCTCGAGCATTTTAAAAATTAATAGTGTTACATTTTATTGTATACTTCCTTGTAATCGGTTTTGCCAATACCTCTACGTTTGACCTATCGATATGCAATATGTCAGCAAACACATTTAGCTTTATTACTCCGGATGCCTTTTCTAATCCAGCAAAAAACTTGTCTTCTTTAGAGGGGTTTCTTAATTCTCTGCTATGAGTTCACTTAGCAAATACCAAAGAAATGGTAAACAGATTGCATGGATATAATTTGTCGCTGTTCTATTATTTCTATTACTATCGTCCTGACAGAATCTTCATATTATCAGAAAAAATTCCTTGCTGCATTCCATTCAGTTCTCCCTTTTCTGAGTTCAAATCCCTGCGAGAACAGCATTCATCATTCCACAATAGCACTGGGATTGACGTAATCGATTTAACCTCTTCCACTCAAAATTGTCGGATTTGTTTCGCAGACAAATTTCACCATACCGAGTAGGGAGCTGATGGAATCCATAAATCACATGGAAAATGTGCTGTATGCTTTACTTTGGATGAAATTCCGGGTTCAAATGCCATCGATAATGTGTCGGTATTTTATACTTTCAGTGTGGATTAAAGAATTCAGTTCGATGTTATAAAATTTGGTGGCATTGTGCGTAAAGCAAAAGTATTATTATTGTTCTTGCTTTAATTTTTTTGATGTTGTGCCACTCATGTAACAAACTGAAAGTAATCATACATTAATACTATAATTAGAATTAAAATGGCATTGTGATGAAACAGCTAAGTACATCACAATGCAGTTAAAATATTTTGCAGAATTTTACATCATCGGTTTCTTCAGCAGTAGGAAAGTAGATGAGAGTTTTCAGAAACAGATTATAATTGGTTCTTCCTTCTATAGGTATCTGTGTACTATGTATGTATGTATGTATGTATGTATGTATGTATGTATGTATGTATGTATTATGTATGTATGTATGTATATATTTATATGTGTATGTATATGTGTATTTGTATGTATGTGGGTATATATATAT
>NC_068981.1:46164131-46164785 GCF_001194135.2 Octopus bimaculoides
ATGTATATGTATATATATATGTATGTATGTATATATAGATATAGATATAGATAGATACATACATAGACAGATAGATATATACCAGAATGTGTTTGTGTTGTGTATATATAACTCATTACTTTATTGAAGCAGGTGAAACTTTTGTTATTGCCCTGGTAGAAAAACCAAGCTTAACCTCACACGTTATTTTCAAGATGCCAATTATTAAGCCTTTCCCAACAATCTCAATGATATTGTTATCGCAAATTATGAATGCTATTCATAATTCATGGTGTGATTTTGTTACCACTGACAAAAAAATAATGAAACAGACGCATGAGTGTAATTTGCTATCAAAATCTGTTTTCATATATGCCAATTAAAATCCTGTACCATTGAGACAATACTAACGATGCCTCAGATTATTACTTTAATTAGTGGTGTAAGGTGTGTCCACAAATGAATAAGATCTCTTTTGAAATTGGCAAAATGTTTTCCGATATTTATTTACTGCCTTCACGATCATAGTTGAAATACAATAGTCATATTGTGTAGTACATCACATGAAAAAATAAGTAACAACAAAACTGTAGGAAGAATGTCAATTCCCTACCAAAATATTTCTGGCGTTTTTAAAATATTAAGAAACAATATAAGTTTCCGAAAAATGATATA
>NC_068981.1:46165421-46167608 GCF_001194135.2 Octopus bimaculoides
TATATATATATATATAGATAGATAGATATATATATATATATATATAGATAGATAGATAGATAGATATATAGATAGATAGATAGATAGATAGATAGATAGATAGATATACACACATACATACATATTGTTGTTGGCACTCCGTTGCTTACGATGACGAGGGTTCCAGGTGATCCAATCAACGGAACAGCCTGCTCGTGAAATTAACGTGCAAGTGGCTGAGCACTCCACACACACGTGTGACAAGGCTGTCCCTTTGAATTACAGGCACAAGAGAAACAGTAAGTGAGAGTTAGAGAAAGTTGTGGTGAAAGAGTACAGCAGGGTTCGCCACCATCCCCTGCCGGAGCCTCGTGGAGCTTTTAGGTGTTTTCGCACAATAAACACTCGCAACGCCCGGTCTGGGAATCGAAACCACGATAGTATGACTGCGAGTCTGCTGCCCTAACCACTGGGCCATTTCGCCTCCACTATACATACATATACACACACACACACATATACATATCCATACATATATACATACATACATCCAGATGTATGCATGTATCCATAATTTAGGAGCCACAAATATAATAGTCTCCGATACAATAACACTCACCCGCGAAACAAATAAGAGAAGCCTGATATTGTTGCGACTATTGGAATGCTAATTAAAAGTATAATTTTACTCGTTCAGATTTGCTGAGAGACTAAGAACATACAGAAACATCAATTCCTCAAATTCAAATGGTGCCAACGTAACAATTTCAAAGTACACTTATAGCAGCTTACCTCCCGGAAAATTTGAAATTGTTTCAGATCAAACACTGAAATCATTTATCTATCATATTTTATCTGTGCTAATTTAGTAGTAGTAGTAGTAGTAGTAGTAGTAGTAGTAGTAGTAGTAGTAGTAGTAGTAGTAGTAGCAGTAGTAAAGTTATGCGCAACCAAGTTTATACCAACCTCGGGAGTTAATGGAATATGAAATTGGGTTCAGATTACGAAGTGAGAATTCGAAATTGGGACAGCTACTTGAAACTTTAAATGTATGTTGTCGACTTTACAATTCACAACACTAAGCAGGTTACAATGAATTTCAGAGAAAAAGAATTTTTAAACAAATATCTTTAGTATATAGGCGCAGGTGTGGATGTGTGATAAGAATGTTGCTCTGCAACTACACAAGTCCAGGCGTATTCCCACTGCACGTCAACTTCGGCAAATGTCTTCTACTGTACTCTCGGGTGACCAAAGAATTCTGAGTTTATTTGGGAGAAGGAAAAAAGCCTGTAGTGTGTGTGTGTGTGTGTGTGTGTGTGTGTGTGTGTGTATGTGTATGTGTCTGTGTGTGCATGCGTAAATGCGTGTACTGTGTCTGTGATTATCCTCCCACTACCGTTTCACAAGAGATGTTAGTGTGTTCACGTCTCCGTAACTTAGTTGTTCGGAAAAATAGGGACCTATAGAATTGCCAGGCTTTAAAAAGAAGTAATGAGGTCCATTCTTTCGACTAAAACATTCTTCAAGGCGGCACACCAGCATGGTCGCAGTCTAATGAATGATGCAAATAAAAGAAATGGAAAAATAATATAAAATAGAAGAACCTTGTAGAGAAATATCAAATATTTTCAGAGCAAATATAGAATAATGCTGTACGAATGTAAAAGAAAATGAAGATTGATTGAATTTTGATTTACGTTCTATATAATATATATGAGAGACAAATTAAAAGTATATGGGTACATAGAAGATAAAAAAATTATCGTTGATTTCATGGCGACCATCGTGAATTTAAGAAATATTTTCAAATTGCCGATGATTACATGTCTGTAGGCTCGTTCATGTTCATATACCTGCTTATGATAGGAGTATAAGTGTGAGTGTGTCTGCATCTGTGGGTGAGCACGTGTGTGTGTAAGAGCATATGTGCATGTATGTCTGTGTGTGAGCACGCGTGTGTGTACACATGTACGTGCACTTTTGTGCTTGTTGGTCTGAGCGTGTGAACTTGTGGTTATGCGCTTACCTACTTGTGGTGGTCTAAAATAATTTTGATAATTTTATGTTTGTCGAAAGTAATTCTGATAAATTAAATTCGCTGTTCTGTAATAATTTTAGAAATGTCTTCGTGTGTAATTCACAAGTTATGCTCACTCATGCGCGCGCAGATATATATATATATATATATATATATATATGTGCGTG
>NC_068981.1:46167849-46168702 GCF_001194135.2 Octopus bimaculoides
AGATAGATAGATAGATAGATAGATAGATAGATAGATAGATAGATAGATAGATAGATAGATATATGGCAGGGAATTCTCAATAAATTAATAAATAACAATTTTGCCAAGTAGTTCAGTATGCAAAAACCTTTATCGGTAAAATATTTATAATGATAAACATCATATAGTGATCAGCAAAAGTTGCTTCACCAACATACTGAAAATTTAGAAATAGCAGTTAAAACTACTAATTCTGACTACAATTTCGTCTCCAACGAATACCGATATTCATGGCTAGCATAGAATAAAAGAGGAAAAATAAACAAAACAAACCTGCCGTTAGTTAATCATGTACGACATTTCGTGTTTAGAATTTTATAAAAATTCATTTCAAAATTCAGCACGATATTCTAAATTATAAATCTGAAAATGCTTATAAACTCACGTACATTTGACCATGCGACATCAAATATCATGTAAGAAAAATCACCATTTCCAAATTTATAACGACTAGTAAATTCCGTATCCCTCCCCAAATTACCCCATGTGCCTCGCGAATAGTCCAGCAGAAAGGATTGCAGTTTAACTATCCAGGAGTAGATTATCAATAGAGATATAGGGCAGGGAATTGTCACTTACTTAATAAATTAGAAATTAAAAATTTTGTCAAGTAGTTCAGTATGCAAAAACTCTGGAATTTATTAGTCGATATAAATTTGGAGAATGTATCTGTTAAAATTTGGTAAATGTATTAAATGTAATTCTTATTTTCATTTTTGCGCAATTTACACAAAAATGTATTCACTGCATCCTTAGTATACACACACGCACACACACACACACAAACACATACGCACATAAATGCATATATATA
>NC_068981.1:46168911-46170967 GCF_001194135.2 Octopus bimaculoides
ATATATATATATATAAAGGTTAATACACCATCGCAAATCCAATGGACTCACGAGGCCCGTTTTATTGCCCACTGCATGGAACCGTGGTCCGTCAAATATACTCATTTTGGAGAAGATGAGAGAAGAGGAGGGATATGAAATGAAGCGTTCTGCGCAGGAACAAAATGTATTTTCTGGTCCAAGAATCAAAATTAAATCTTACGCACATTAGTCCAACATCTTAGTTACCAAGCTATGTATCTATACACATATATACAAACGAATGCGTATATACATCATTTACATTATTTACATTTGACAGATATGTGTCCACAACATTTCAGCTGATAAACCCTCCAGCATTCATTGCTGTCTTGGGGAAATGTCCAACCTGTGTTCTCATTCCTAAGGTACTTTTCGATGCTGTTGCTGTTATTATTATCATTATTATTGTTATTATTATTATTATTATTATTATTATTATGATTATTATTATTATTATTATTATTATTATTATTATTATTATTATTTCCTTCCTTAATATTTGTTCCCAGATATAGCTCACATCTGCACTCGGTTTGTTTAGGAGGTTGTTGTGTCCTAGCATATGTGCTGCTTCCTTTAGTTTTCGTATTTTAAAGTGGTGTTCTCTGTATATTATTTGACTTGATCCCACAGGGTGAAGTGGTCTCCATTTTTCCATGAATAATCAGCTATATCCGATTTATCAATATTTTCTCGTGTCACAGCTTAGCAATGTTCGTCTACACTCATTTTGAGGTGGCGGCGTGTTTCGTCTTTGTATAATCTACCACAGCTGCATGGGATCGACTACACGCAGTCTTTGGTCATATTGTCTTCTATTGGTGGTTTTACTTGAAGGAGATATTTGCGAAGTGTTGTATTAGTCTTGAATACTGTCCTGATGTCATATGGACCGCATATCTTTTGTATCTTTTCGGAGAGGCCTTTCATATAAGGTAGACAGACTGTGGACAGTTTACTGGCCTCATCTTCTCTCTTCTTCATAACTGGAGTGGATAGTATACTTTTGGGGCTAGTTGTTGCTTAGAAAATCTTTATTGAGCTTGATCATTTCATCGTGGTGTGTATCACGATCACTACTTACATTCTTTGTACGATGCTTTAGGCATTGAACAATCCATCTCATTACACTGTATGGATGGTGTGAATTGAAGTTGAGGTATCGTCCAGTAAAGGTCGGCTTGCGGTATACGGTTGTCCTGAATCCATACGTGGTACGTGTTATTAATATGTCTAGGAATGCCAGATAATTGTCTCTTTCGTTTTCCATTGTGAATTATATGGATGGCCTTGTTGACTTGATATGATCTAACGGCACTTGGACAGTTTTAAGTATACTTGTATATATTTACGTATATACTACCGATTTTGTTATCGTAATCATGTCTATTCTTATTATTTCATCGCCTTATAGTTTTCTACCTTGTATTGCCAATTATTTAGGTTAATTACCGTAACTTAATATGATACTATATTATGGTTAATTAATTACATTTACAATACATCTTTAATGTTCCTTCCTTATAAACCTGTATTTACACAATTAGCAGTATATTAAGAATTCATTGGATTCTCTCCTTTTCTCCTTCCAGTTATTAAAAAAAAAATATTATGTTCATTAACTTTAAGATTTTTCTGCAGTTCCTTGTGACTTCTTTTAAATTAAACTCTTAGTATAGCGTTCATAACCTCTCACCCTAAACAGCTCCCTGTAAATTAGCGTTCTTGTTTCTAACGGTCATTTAACTTAGCTACCCAGTGTTATTACTCGTACGTAACCTTGACATTCAACGCAAGTCTTGCATTTGTAATATGGTTCATTGACGATGAAATTATGTGTATATACTAGCATCTGTCACTTCTTTGGAGTAAAGTACACATAATTTTTGAAACATATGTAGGAATTAAAGGAACTTATTGATTATATGCGTTTTGCTCAATTTATTATTATTCTCTCTCTCTCTCTCTCTCTCTCTCTTTTCTCTCTCTCTCTCTCTCTCTCTCTCTCTCTCTATATATATATATATATATA
>NC_068981.1:46171058-46175350 GCF_001194135.2 Octopus bimaculoides
ATACATACATACATACATACATACATACATACATACATACATACATACATATCAAGTTAGTTTATCTTTGCCGTTCGGCTATAAGGATTGGTGTGTTAGATCAACGGAATTATCTAACGCCGATTTAGCGTCCAAAAGCATTTCGATGATTTATGTTCTCTTAACTGAATTCAGTGGCACTAAAATCTTAGTGTAAAACAAAGATGTACATTTTGAATTACAATTCGATACAATCAGCATGGTGGTGTTGTATGAAGTTTATATCTCCAAATTACATACCAGCAGTACTGTGGTTTTGAAGCTAACTTTTAAAACTTTAAGCGACATACACATACATACCTACTATCATACATACATACATGCATACGTACACACGCATTTACGTACGTATCTACGTATGTATGTATTTATGAATGTATATATATATATATATATATATATATGTGTGTGTGTGTGTGTGTATCTGTGTGTGTGTGTGGGGGTGTATATACATATGTATGTATGTACGTACGTATGTACGTATTTATTTATGTATGCATGAATCTGTACGTGTATAGCGAATGGGAAGAAAAGATGGATGGATGTTCTGATGGATGAATTGAGTAATGAATGTAAGAGCTTATGATTGTGCATTTGTGTGGATCTACGTGATTTGTGCTTGTGTATGAGCGCATTTGTATCGTTATTTTTATCTTTCAAGCTGTATAAGAAAGCATATAAGCGTTGTAGAGCAGCTTACTGAATTTGTTTTCTTTTTTTTTCCATTGTCTTTTCGTCTCAGACTGAATTGCGTCATGTATTTCAATGAATCCATTTTTAATGTTGTGTCCTCATGTTTAACAAATGTGTTTGAGTACATGTGGTTTCACAAAAATAAATGAAGGAATTCATACAAATTAAACAGAAATTATGGCACAAGTAAATGCATATCAATTTAAGTATCATGTTGTTTCTTTTGTAAAGATATAAATTTTAATTGGAGTACCTTTTTTTTTATATATATGTGAGCAATGACTGAAATGTTAATAGCCGATCTTAGAAAATACGGTATTGTGAAATATATATATATATATATATATATATATATATATATATATAATGGATAGATATGGATAAAGTAACCAGGTGTGTAACTTAAGAGCACTTTGTTATAATCTACGTTAAGGCTGAAGGGTCTAAGTAGCAAGGAACACCTAGGATTACGTAAGATAAGCAATTCAAACGTGTTTCATCCGATGGGTAAATCCTGGGTTCGCGGATTATAGGTTATTTTACCGAGCGAACATCCAAGACAGTTACAATGAATATGGATATTAGTACAACTGCATAATCTTATTTCGACAGTTAATTATACAGTATATTTTTTTTAATGTCTCAGACGCTCGTTTGAGCTGCTTAGACATTTGACATTTACATCCAGTTACTTTAGACTGGTTTTAGCTGATGCAACCTCACTCAAGGTTCGTCCACTTACATAGTGTAAAGCGAAATATGTGCATATATATTTATCTAACGTAAGTTTTTTGAACGGAAAAAACAATTCTTTTTAAATTGTGCACCGTCATCTACCATTGCCCTATCTAAGATAAACCATTTTATTTCAAATTTACTCTTGGATTATCTGAATTATTAATTTTCATATCTACTCCAAAACAGTCTAAGTTATATATAATGAAATTGTATTTATGATAGTAAAATTATCTGTTTCATTCTTTTGATATGCTTTTATATCATGACAGCAATGACTCTGATTTAAAATTATTCACTAATATCCTTAATTCATTTTAATTTATTTTTATTTCAGTTTCCATTCACCCCAGGACACATGCTATTATTCTGATATTAATCTATATTTCAGAGTCATGGTCATGAACAGTCATATTTCCAATTCCTCCGAATCATAATTGTCTTTGCCACACGCAAGATAAATAACTCATAGAAAAATCCCAAGTCTCTTCTCTTGTAATATGGTCGTTCATTCCACCTTATTCAATATGCCCAAAGGAGTAACCACCATAAGATAATTAATACTTTGAATTAAATGGTTATCAATTTTCAATTTAATTGATCGAGGTAACACCAAAGTATCACAAAATTATTTACGAGATAAAAATATGCTTTTTCAATATATTCTAGTCTCAAGTTCATACGTTAATTTTTGTTCCGTTGCTTTCTACATTGTTGTACTGAGAAACTTTAAAATACTAATATTTTTACATATGCATATCCATACATACGTATATGTAAACACGCACACACGTCTCCCTCTCACTGCCTCCAACCTCATTGTCCGCACTACTCGCACACCCACAATTTACTTCCTCCCCAAAATCCACAAACATAACAAACCTGGCCGCCTCGTCTCCACCTGCAACTGCTCCACCGAACTCCACACATCTTGACCGTGACCTTGCCCCTCTAGTGGCTTCCCTCCCCTCTGACATCCATGACGCCAACTATGCGCTTCGTTTGATCAACTCTTTCTCCTTCCTGCATGGTCCCTCTAAAATGCTCTTCTCTCACGACATCTGGAGTCTTTACACGGTGATCCTCACCACGAGTGGCTGCATGCACTCCAACATTTCCTTGATCCTCGACCCAACCTCCAACCCGACACATCCACACTCGTTCGTCTCGCCGAACTTGTTATCTCACTAAACTGCTTCTCCTTCGCTGGTGAATTTTACCAGTATTTCTCGGAATCACCATCGGAACGAGAATGGGCTCCAACAATGCGAACCTGTTTGTTGGCTACGTCGAGGCCCAAATTTTCCCACATTTCACTGGTCCCACTCCCTAACAATACGGCCGTTATATTGACGACTGTATCGAGGCCACCTCACACTCCCGCGAACATCTAGATTCCTTCCATCTTCAGTTTCCTCGCACCCCACCTCTCCAACACACAATTCTCCGAGTCTTCCGGCGTCTCCAGTTCGACCCTCCACTTCGCATATCTTACCTAACGGACCCTTTCCCTCCATCAAACGAGTCCACCTACAAGATCTCTTGTTCCACAGATTCTTCACTAACACAACTTACCAACCCGGCTTGTTCCCATGCTCCCGCCCACACTGCCGAACTTGCGCTTACCTCTCCAACACAACCCTCCTCACCGGCACCCATCATCGACCCTATCATATCACCTACTCCTTCACCTGCACTTCTACCACTGTCATCTACTGAATCTTTTGCTCTCTCTGTGCCCTTCTCAATATATTGGACAAATGGGATGCCGCTTGGCTAACCGGTTCGCGGAAAACATCCGAGGCATCCGCCTTGGCAATGACAACCCACTCTCACGTCATTTTCGCTCTATCGGTCACTCTATGCAACACCTGCCTGTGTTCGGATTGTCCTTGCACAGGGGACATCCGGACACCCGTTTTCGCCGTGACAGGAATTAATCTTCCCTCTTCGCTCCGTTGCGCCATATGGGCTCAACACTCCTCCTCTCTTCATCTAACCCTCCTCCCCTCTACTCTTTTCCTCTTACACTTACTTCCTTCCACACATCTCTACTCACTTGCGCCGACTCCTACTTCACTCTTACTCTCTTCTCTTCTCTTCAATCCTACCCACCTTCTCCCTTCCCTTCTCACTTCATCGTCACTCCTTCCTAGTAATCCCACCCCTACGCAATACATCCCACCTTTACTTTCCATCCCATCCCACCCCACCCCATCCCTTACACCCACTCCTACATACCCCAGCTCTACACATTCCCCAGCCTAACCCACACTCTACACTTACTTTCTCACTCTCACCTCCCCCACATCCCCACACCACCACGCCACACCACACTCCACCACACCATACACCACCATACCACAAATCACCAGATAACATCACACCACCACGCACACACTAGCGCTGAACACCTCCCAGCCCCAAACCATATATGCACACCCCTACACATACACATGCACACACGCACACGTCAAGGTCACCAGCCGTCTTCAACAAGCATATACATGCTCTCTTACACATGCGCACGCGCACCTTCGTTTTGGGATCACCTCTACTTTATTATCTCCCCTTCATCCTAGCTCTCCCGTGTGACACCTCTGTCCGGTATTCACCACGATTGATCGCTTGCCACTACATATTCTTCATTCTCTCTCCTTGTTTTTTTCTGTGTTCCTTTCTGTGGAAGAGATTAGGCTCAAAACGTTAATGACTTCTTCACTTCCGGTGCGTTAGACTAATACATCTGTTTTTTGTATACACCACCTCTTTTCGTCTCTTGTTTTTCCGTGAATTCCCCACTCCATATATATATATATATATAT
>NC_068981.1:46175550-46176883 GCF_001194135.2 Octopus bimaculoides
TGTGTGTGTGTGTGTGTGTGTGTGTGTGTGTGTGTATGTGTGTGTGTGTGTGTGTATAAACACGGAAACAAACACACCGGAATGCAGAGGCACACGTACTTAATTGGGAAACCCTACCAAAAATTGCACTAAATATTCTAGACAATTGTTGCGATATAAATGTATAATCTTGCTTGAAAATACATTTATGCTTAGATATCAGAAACTCTGTTTAGACATAACAAAAATAAATAGAAACAATATATATATGATGGAAATTTGTCACAGTCATTAAAATAAGGGATAGCGAATATTAAAAAATAACACCAAATGAATCACATAATTTTGGCTTAAACCCTATAAAATCTGATGAAAAATGTAAGTCATCTTCCTATGAAACAAATACCAATTAATAGTTCTAAACACACGTTTCAAGATGACTTTTTCACACTCATCCTCAATATTACATTTAGAACACAGAGCAAAATTTTCACTGTAGCTAATTAGAAATGATTAGCACTATATAAGTGTGCGTGTGTTAAAGAAAATGACACAACAAAACTAGAGGTGTTTGGAATTTATAGGACATTTATAAAGAGAAAGTTAGTTTTAAAGAAGTTTCCGGGATATCAGGGATATTCCTTCATCATAGACCCTATGAGATTGTCTACTGGAGAGAAATATTAGAGTTCAATATAAGGTGTCGCTTTCGAAAAGGATAGATATAGGAAGTATTAAGGAAAAGAAGAGAATAAAAATGAAAATAAAAATAATAATAAACATCATTTTCGAAGCAAGAGTCGAAATACGACCCACCCGTACCACTTACATACCCTTAACTGCCATCTTCGGTTTTCTGGATACCAATAGCTGTCATGTAGATATATATGTGTGTGTGTTTGTGCAGCAGTTCAGTAAAATATACCACTGGAATACGTACCAGGCTTATAGAACAAAGCAAATAAAGGCGTAGAGTTTTTCGCCTAAAATTTTTCATGGTGGTGTTGCAGCACCGGTATTTTCTGAGGATCTAGAACCTTATCCTACAAGATGCATCAAGATTCTCTTTGATGAAAGCGCTCCAACTGAGATTGTCAACAGTTACTCCTAAGTCGAGTGATATATATTAAATAATTCTCCGATGATAAACCTTCGGATCAATTTCTGTAAATATGTAATGTGTCGGAAATCGTACTATACGTTATGTCTGCATTTATTATATAACTCACTAACCTGTTTCAAACTTACGTCTTGTTTGACAGAAAATGGTATGTATGCATCTGTACTTAAATATGCATATTTATATGTGTAGCTATGTATACGCATGTAGTTCTGCATCTATGTATGTATATAT
>NC_068981.1:46177154-46179521 GCF_001194135.2 Octopus bimaculoides
TGTGTGTGTGTGTGTGTGTGTGTGTGTGTGTACACATCCTTAAATATACTATTTTCCTTTTTTTTTTCAGTGTTCAAAGAAGATATTAGAAATAATATTTCAATGAAGGAGCTCATTTTCACCGAAACCGTAAGTTGTATATTTCATTGTAATCACAGAATAAGAGGACAAAATATGCATTTCCTTCATGTAACAACAAGTTCCCTCATTAAATATCGTAAATTCAAACTCATTTATTTAGAATTTAATTATATTGCTTTCAGAACATTAATTATTTTCTCATAATCGACATGTATAATATTAAAAATCTGCGATTGAAGGATGGCGCTCAAAAAAATATTTAAATATATTTCATCTAATTATTATACAGCGTTTTTCATGTAAATAAATCATTATCATATTAACGCAAAAATAGCCTATCTGTGCATGCTACGGAAAGCAAATCCTTTATCTGGGAATTAAACATCAAATCATCAACGAAGCTCTCATTCTTATGACACACTCTATCTTAGTTTCTGTTTATCGTTTTGAATAATGAAATTTCATTCATAAATATATTTCTGAAGATAAAGCAATATCCGAAATACTCGTTTATCTACCAACGATAATATTAAATTAACCTGAAATTATATTTGTTTCCTTTTGCCATCACGAAATTTAAAGAGACAGGCCAATATAAATACATATTATTTTTTAATCACTTCAGGTGCACCAAGATTAAATGATCGAAATTTAGTTTAACTTAAGAATATAAAAGAACGTTGTGTATTACAGAATATGAGGTGAACCTCTGGGAATGGACGATAAACCTGAGCATACGTTCACATCTCAGATGCTGTTATATAACTTATATTAATTACACCCCTTTGCCCTTTTACTTTATCAGATATGTTAATGATATACTTCAAGGTAAATCTTATGTATGCAACAGGCACTAATATTCCATAACACCCGAATATGAGTGCACGGTGAACAAGAAATTTCATTCTGGGTTGTAAAAGTAGCTTTCATTTAAAAATTTCCACGTTTGGCACCATTTGGAAATTTTTCGATCCAAAATGAAATTTTTAACGCGTGTCCAATTGCATTAGTTCTTATAATTTATTTTTTAAAATTAGTATGACTGGAGTATCCTTTTTGTATACTTTATTAGGTAAATTGTTTGATATGTAATATCTTTAAGCAAGAAACCAGGTGGAGTCTGAAATGTGAAATGAAGGCATGCATTGAAACTAACCTATTGTTTGCAGTCAATATGCACAGATATGCACTAATCAAGCAGCTCAACTATGTTAGGCACAGTCGTAAAGTACTATCTGCGCACCACTTAGAGCAATGACCTACTTATGTATCTAACTCTCATCACACTATGGGCCTTCATTCCATCTCATCCTGGACTGCACTTATCTACATCTGAACTATTATGAATGTAATATTTATGACTAGTATTACCTGATGACAAGTGGTTTGTGCATTTTCCCATTTTAACTACACTAGCTTGGCTAATACCTTTCCTATAGCCAGTTCTTGTTTAGGAAAATCTTACGCCTGTGCCCTTAATGTTTAGTCACTCAGTCTATCTCTGCATAGACGATATCTGCATAAATCGAAATCACGAATGACCATGGGATTGCACCTACAAAGTTCACCTCATACGCACACATCTTGGAAAACTGGCTTGTGGAATACCAATTGTCGTCCCTATGCCACCGATATGTCCAAGATAAATATAAAGGCCGAGCTGCAAGGCACCAGTGATGTCGCAACATATTTCCACAGCTGACTGTACTGCAGCAACGTGAAATAAATTGCTTTGCTGAAGTACACAAGACTCAGCCCCCGACCTCATGAATGTTAGCCTGATTCTCTAACCACTGAGCCATGCGCCTTCACTACGATATCTGGATAAATGCAAATATATATGTATGTTATTATCTGAATAATAAATTTTTACACCCCTCCTTTGTTGAAGGACACTGAGAGTCTCTGTTAATTTTTGCATCAAATTTCAAACGAGCGAAAAGCATGGCTCTATGAAGCTATATCAATAAGAAAGTAATAATACATGGCAACATCCGCAGGCATGCACATATGTGTGCGTGTCTGTATAAATATATGTATGCATCTATTTATCAATCTCTCACTATGTATATATATATATATATATATATATATATATACAGGGTTTTTTACTCATGAGGGTCGGATATCCAATTTCCTGGCAGACTAATATTTAAAAGACTAACTTTCATGCCATATTTTCGATGATATTTGAGATTATTAGCCCTATTATCTATTTCATTGTAATTCTGTTTTCTAAACGTGTCAAATACGCATGTAAAGTTTATATATATATGTATATATATA
>NC_068981.1:46179606-46184905 GCF_001194135.2 Octopus bimaculoides
ATATATATATATATATATATATATACACATACATATAGAAAATATGTATGTATTTGCAATCTAGCATATCTTAAACTCGTTTGCTATTTCCGCTTCGATTTATATTTTCTCAGACGCTTGCTTACTTTACAAGTTTGCTAGCGTGGAGGAAGTCGTTTTTGCGATACGATAATATTATTTGTCCCTATTCATAACAACCCAAAATAAGTATTTTGTCATTATGGTTACAACATATGTTTATTTTACATGCCTTGTATTTATTTTCATCTCGACTCGTTATGTTGAAATTTAGGATTTGATCTGACATTTCAGAACGGAATTATGTTGGGAAAAGCTAGAACTAGATAGATGGAAAACAAATGTGAATTGAATGAATTATTTCCAACAACCTGATAATAGCTTAATCTGTGATTTATACCTTATCTGTTTATAAATCTATAATATTTACAAAATGTATTATCAGAATATTTTGCATTTTATGTCAAAGTAATTTGTTGAGATCTGTGTAATTGCATGAATACCTTATAAATGTCGGTGGAATGTTCAGATTCTCAATCTAAATTAGTCATTCATTGAATAAAAAAATAATATTGTCATTTAAATATCGGTTATGTATATGCGAATGTTCCTATAGGTTTTGTGTATTTAATTCATCAGATAAGCATATGTGAAATAAACCGTATTGATTTTTAGCAGGATAAAACAACTGAGATAAGGGAACATCATTGAATTACAAATATGTGCAAAACTGCTGTACAGTTTATTACTGATTTCAGATAAGGAAGAAAACTGAAATTAAAATATATTAAAATGCCTATCCATACATTGCCGTATAATAGAGACCCAAACTGTTCAAAGTAAGAATTAGGAGGAATGATATGAAGAAAACAGCCAAGCAAATCGTTATATACATCACAAATTTGTTTGTATTTTGCGAGTCAAGAAGTGATGTAATTAGTATGTTATTCTGTAATGATTATAGTTTATGTTATGGTTTAGTTTCCTTATTAATATCTGTTGAAAAAGTAATCAGGTGATGACGAGGAGGAGGATGTTGGTGATGATGATATTTAGAAGAATGAAGATGGAACTGTCATTACTACTACTACTACTACTACTACTACTACTACTACTACTACTACTACTACTAATAATAATAATAATAATAATAATAATAATAATAATAATAATAATAATAATAATAATAAGGGTTACACCATCTTGCCACATTCGTGGATTTTAGGCACACACGACATATGTGGAATAGCTAAGAACATGTGTGCAGTGATCAATAACAACATGCCTAGTTGGAAAACATGCCTTTCCTGTAATAACCATCATTTTGCCGAGGTAAAAATCAAAAGGGGTATCTTCCAAGGAGAATCTTGTTCACCTCTGCTATTTGTTATCGCCCTGATCCCATTTTCTGTAGTCCAGTGCAAAGTCAACGCGCACAGTCAATTGAGAAAGGATGGACCACATCTTAACCATCTTTTTGTGGATGATTTAAAACAGAGCCTGAAATGGAGAGGCTGATTGAGAGTGTGCAAATGTACAGCAAGGATATAGGGATAGAATTCAGTATCTCGAAGTGCACAGTGCTTAATTTGCATAAAAAAAAAGAAAAAGAAGGTCATCACTGCATATTTCAAGCGCCTAAAACTTCTCTTGAAACCTTGTGACTGCCATCAACATATAGGCGGTTGCTGTAGTCCGCTATAAGGCATCCATCTTGAAATAGATACGAGCGGAGATTAACCAACTGAATCGCACTACCCGGATGACAATGACAATGCATGGTGTCCTCCACACTAAGACACATGTACGCATGATTTACATGATTATATGTAAAGGTGGACGTAGGCGGATTAACGCACGTGAGTGCATCACTAGTGAAAAAAAGACATGTCAGATTACTTGGTAAACAGCAAACCAAAAAAGGACTTCAGAGTGCTCATGAATTCCGAGCACGGACGGCCAAAGAGAGAGAAAAAAAACACTACTGGGCATGCAATAACATCGTCATTTCCACCGTGAAGATAACAGTGTATACGACCAGGAAGCTTCATGGAGTGGCTGAAAATCGGTGACCTAAAAAAGAAGACTGAAATCTTAATCATCGCTGCTCAGGACCTGGCATTGTATACCAACTCTGTGAAAAAAATATATACTTCAGAAGTACAACAGACCTCTGCAGAATTTGTGGTAAGGAAGTCGAAAGTGTGACTCATATTGTTAGTGCTTGTGAAAGTGTTCCGCAGAAAGAGTAGGAGCGTAGACACGACAAGGATGCCTAAATTCTCCACTGGCTACTATGCCATAAGTATGGATATGAAGTTGGTACCAACACACACTGGAAAAGAGAATGGACGAAAAGGGACTTTTCTGGGACTTTAAGCTCTAGACAGACAATACATTAGAACACTGAAGGCCGGATATAGTAATATTTAGGAGCGACAAACAATAGTGCCTAATAATTGACCTCCAAAGGCCAGGAGATCAACGTATCAACATGAATGAAAGACAAAAGTTTGATATATATGTAGACCTGAAAATTGAGATCGTTAAGATGTGGAAACTAAGAGGGTAAAAAATAATGTATAACCCTATTGACATTGGATCATTGGGTTCAATACCACCTAATCTAAAAAAAAATCGTCAGATAACTTTAGAAATGTCCTACAATATAGATGTATTGCAAACGTCGATATTATTTGGAACTGTACGCATATTGCGTAAAATACTGTCGGTCTGAGGTCATTTGACGACCTGTACAAAACACCGGTAGACACAATATATTCAATAAACAAACTCACGATATTGTATACTGTGCGACGTCTATTATAACAACAACAACAATAATAATAACTACCTAAAAAATGAAGAAACAAATGAACACAAAAATATAGACCCAAAACTTACTTAACAACATTTTAGAAACTGCTAATATCTGACGTGTCTGAAAATACCCATAGCTTTTTAATAGTAAGTGGCATATTCCCTAATGCGCAAAAAAGATGTGAACTTGGATCTTATGGTTCTAAAGATCAGCTACTCATCAATGATATGATCTTGGTAGATTGCCACAAACGACAAAAACCTTGACAATAGCCTGGATAGATTATAGGAAAGCTTTTGATTGTCTAGAAATGTATAAAATAACACCTATTCTGCGAAACTACTTGTCTGTAAGTACGAGATCATGAAATACCACTTTGATTTGAGTAGTGACAATCAATCGCTTAATGCTAGAGATGTAAGAATTTCATGCAGCATTTTCCAGTGTGATACTCTATCACCATTCTTCTTTTGTCTATCCTTAATACCTCTCACGGAACTGCTCAATAATGCACAATACGGTTAAAAAAAAATTGATAAAAATATAAATGATCTGATTTATATGGATGATATAAAGCTCTTTGCAAAAACTACAGAGAATACTAGCGACTGTTAAACAATTCAATGATGTCATCAGGATGCAATTTGTCCTCGATAAATGTCTAAAAGCTACATTTCTCAAAGGAAAAATTAGAGAACGTCCAATGTTAATCTTGACCAGCCGTTGTCATTAAGGCATTAGAACCAGCGGAGAGCTAGAAATACATAGGGTCATCTGAAGGGGACGGATTCAAACTCTCAGTGATGAGAAAAATGGTCAGGAGAGAATGGTATCGTCGGGTAAGGGTAATACTCATGACAAAGCTGAATGCATGAAACAGGATCGAAGCGATCAACATTTTAGCCATACCAGTCGCGGCTTACAGTTTCAATATCATTAACTGGTCAATTACTGGAATATGTAATCTTGAAAGAAAAATACGAAAATGTTTGACAATGCGTAGAATACACCGGCCTAAGGCAGATATAGAACGAATTCACCTTCCACGAAAAGACGGTGGCCGTGGACTTTTACAAATGGAATTAACAATGGTGATTGTAACAATTGGCCTAAACACCTACCTGGAAAACTCAGATGATTGGATGTTAAAACTTGTCTCAATGCATGAAAAGTAAAAGGGCAAAGGGGTGTAATTAACATAAGTTATATAACAGCATTTGAGATGTGAACGTATGCTCAGGTTTATCGTCCATTGCCAGAGGTTCACCTCATATTCTGTAATACACAACGTTCTTTTATATTCTTAAGTGAATTCCGAACAAAACAAATTCCAGAATTATACGTACAGGCATGATATAGGAGCACAATATATTCATTGGGTAATTTGCAAAACCTTGGACTTGCCCCATGATAAAATCTAATGGGAACACAAACCACCTCCTGTGCTTGAATATGATCACATCTCACCCCTCTGGATATTCACTATTCAAACGCACAAAAATATAGATGCGAATAGGCCAGACGTTATATTGAAATACTTCAGACAAAAATCATACATCATCATTCATACGACTGTCCAAATCGATGTAAATGTATCTGTCAAGATCTACCTAAAACTGGTATAAAGATCTTGAAATAGAAATTGACAGAATGGGGAACCTCAAGACTAATACAATGCCTGTTGTCATAGGTACCCTAGGAACGAAAGCGAAAGGGTCTGATCGCTACCTAGATCAGATACCAAGAAACCCATATCCTACGTAAAATACTATCTACGTTATCTGAAATTATAAAACAAACTCATAATTTTCTTATGTTTCTTAAACATTCTCTAGAGCAATACTAGGTGCAAAACCAAATATATGACTCGCTAGGCATAACACAAACATGAGCTAATAACGTGTTGTCTCATTAGGTTTCTGGGTGAGACTTGGAGTCAACTTGTACAAATACAAAGCAAACGTCAAACATATGATAATAATAATAATAATAATAATAATAATAATAATAATAATAATAATAATAATAATAATAATAATAATAAGAATAATTTATCCAAAAACATCGGAAATAAAGACATCGCACGGAGCCAAAAAAATAGCGAGTAAGTAATACTCATTGAAATTTATTTCTATTTTTCCAAATATAATGATGTATTTTAACTTGATACCTCCACTACCCGCACAGCTATCGTAAACACACGTGTGACATCAAAGTTCAGACCATCTCCAAACCCAAACACCATGTACAAAAAAATTACAAACATTATATAACACCGGTATTATTACACCCAAGAATAACAACCGAGAAGTGCGTACTGTAAGCTTATTACGCAAAAAGTACGAAGGTCTGAACGTGCAAAACAATCTGACAACAGAAATGAACGATCCGGTACCCTACGAAAACGATGACCGTCAAAATAAAGGGCCGGACGGTGTTCCTCATATCCCGCAAACAAAA
>NC_068981.1:46185332-46186334 GCF_001194135.2 Octopus bimaculoides
AAAGGAAGGCAAAACAAATCTAAAGCCTGGGAATAACGAAGGGAAACCTAATAATTACGATACTATGAAAATGAGAATAACCGAAGAACTGAAAACCACAGATCTTAGAATGGACCACAGATTATATCTCCCAAAAATCAGAATAGACAATAAAACAACATCAATAATAAATAGCATACACATGGCCGTCACCGAACTAACAACCACAGAAACAACAAGCAATATCACTGAGCTAAATGACATAATATATGCGGCAGCCACTGCAGCCACAAAAGAAGCAGGATACTCACTCAAACCCATCCGAACAGGAGTTCTACCACCCAAACAGACCTTGTGGACAAAAAACAGCCAGAACAAAATTTTAAAAGAAAGAGAAAAGATTTATCGATTCTCAACGAAATTAGTAGACAATCAACACAACTAAGTAACAAAACGAAAACAAAAAATACTGTACAAATACAACATTACAGAAAAAAGACTTACCTGAGGCAAAAGAAAAACTAAAGCAAGACATCCTTGACAAAGTACAAAGGATCCGCCGGTATGAGAAACGCCAAAGTTTCTTTGAACAAAACAAACACTTCAAATCCGGCCCCAAAAACTCTACCAACAAGTGGGTAAAAATAAAAGAGACATTACTGCAGCACCAACAGCAGAAGAACTGGAAGAATTCCGGAAACAAATATGGTTGGTGAAGCAACAACAACCCCAGAAAAGGACCATTAAAACAGCGAACTTTGCACCTGAGCAACTCTGGGCCCCTATAACAAATGAAGAGGTCACCCAGACACTGCAAAGACTAAGCAACTGGAAGGCACCTGGACACGACAAGATCCGCGACTTCTGGTTAAAACACCTGCCAGGAATGCATAAAAAGCTGGCAGAAAACGTTAACAACATACTAGCAGAACCAGAGACAATGCCTGAATGGCTCACGAAAGGGAAAACCATCTTAATCCCCAAATCCACGGAAACGGAGAAACCACAAAACTATAAACCTAT
>NC_068981.1:46188604-46193811 GCF_001194135.2 Octopus bimaculoides
GTAGTGAAGTGAAAGCACGTTATAAAAATAAAACTGTTGAACAATAATAATAATAATAATAATAATAATAATAATAATAATAATAATAATAATAATAATAAAAAGAAGAAGAAGAAGAAGAAGAAGAAGAAGAAGAAGAAGAAGAAGAAGAAGAAGAAGAAGAAGAAGAAGAAGAAGAAGAATATGGTTTCCCAATTTAAACAGATCAGGTGCTAGATTATAACAGACCTGACCCAGTATTGGACGAGGAGATCTACCACATGGGCTATATAGTTGATGTTGCATGTTCCCTTGACTCATGAATGTTCACAAAGAATACGAAAATTAAAGTATTACAACCTTCTAAAGTACGAAATAGTCCGGCTATGGAAAATGACGAAGGTGAAGAGAGTGTTAATTGTTATTGGGTCGTTGGGAACAGTATCAGAAGGCATCAAGAGGAAAATAAATGTAATTAGAACAGGGTACCTAGTATATCTGTTACAATAATTTTCCCCCTTGCTCACGGCCAGAATAATCACGAACGTGTTAGATAGCTGAATAGGACGCATAGTATAGTAGCGTAGACTGCAGTTTGAAAGCTCGCTATGCAAGCAAGACTGCAGGAGTTACAACAAAACTTGTGAGAAAAAGAAATAATTTTAATAATGATAATGATAATTATAATAATATAACCTGATTTCATACAATGAAATATACGTCCCTGTTTCTCATGGCTCCTGATCATAACTGACTGGAAGTGTTATCGAGTACATGGTTTGTTTTGATGCTAAAGATGAGCTACAGCTCAATACCTCATATTCGCTTGTCATTTGCTTGACCTAAACTATTTGAGCATGTCCAAGAGTCACTGAGGATATGTGCATCCCAGATAATAAGCAAGAATATTGAAAGTGTATCACATCCGTATGTTGAGAAGAAGTCTTTGAACATTTCACCTGGTAAAAGGGGTGTTTTTTCATCGTCCTTAAACATTCCTTATTCAGAAATGGAATGGGCTACGTACCTGGAAATATTGTAACTGCCCCCTCCCCTGCAAGGTAATGTGACGTTTATCTTGATATAAGATCACAATGTCGCGCACAGATTGTTGTGGTGCATGTGCCTAATGTTCCTTTATCAGACGGTTAGTGATGAATGTCATATTGGGCGATGATGATGATGATGATGATGATGATGGTTATTTCTTTTATTTGCCAGCGGTGAAGGTGGAGAGGGACAATACAAAGACACGCATCAAGTGGAGTTTACATATAATGAAATGTGAGAAATATATATGTGTTGCTACATCACTGAGTAACAGGAGAAAAGCACCACAGATATGTATACTAGCCGAAACTAGATGAAGGTCACTGTGGTTGACAACATAACACAGATGGAGGACTTCAAAGTATGAATTCTAATTTGGTCCTCGTGGCCTCATTCACGTGTACTGTACTCGTGAATGAGTGAGATTCATGTGACACTGAGCTACCTACTTGTGACACAGAATATCTTTCGACATAGCAATGGTTTTATTCACCTCTTAGGAAATAGCTTGCAATATTTCTGAGTAGCTTTTGTAATTTCTGCCAAGGGCAATCTGCTTCAAATGTTCATTTCACATGAATGAAGCGCATAAAATATTAGAACAAATAATCTATGTATGTTTGTATGTACCTGTATTGCATTTGAAATCGAATTTGTAAAACCAATGAAAACTATTTCATATTTAGAATACTGCTGAATGATTTAATATTCAGTAGATTGGTACAAATCAGGAATTTTGTTTATATATAGTGTCACACGTTGGCTCAGGATACACAAGAGAAAGGTAAATAGCTTACCAATAATTATCGGTAAAGCAATATGTTATGATGTTGGTCATTCATACATCTTGACTGTACGAAATTCTCATGATTATAATACAATACTTTGATTGTTGAAGGAACAAATGATTGTATTTGACAAAACTATTGAAATATGTTCCATTTATAGTCTGTGCTATGCAACAATCTTCTAAAATACAACCATTGGCCATGCCAGATTTATTGTATTTAGCATCAACCATTAATTAGGCTAACTTCAATGTTTAGTAGTGCAGAAATTTGATGGAAAAAGCTTTTAAGATTTGTCAAGCAGATATATATTTACAGATTTTGTTATATTGCATTAGAATACATTTTTCGAAGTTGGTTTTATTTGCATTAAATTTTGTTGAGAGATTTGATTAATCCCTTAAAATGACTAAAGCCATCGGCCAGGAAATTTACGTACTGATTTTCCAACGAAATTGTCTACTAGAAATACAACTAAAAGAGATTAATACATAAATACATCGGACAGTCATATATTCGAAAGTGCATTTCCAAATCTTGGTAGAGGTGACGGATTCAGTGCAAAACCGAATAAATGTATTTCAATCTTTTGTTATTTCAATTTCAATCCCCGATTGAAACCATTTCACTACGTTGAAATTTCTCTTGATCTTACGGAAACTTTTACTTAAAGAATACAAAATTTTCAGAGAGTGAAAAAGCGAAGACTTATAAACAGAAATAAAACTTTGATTCCGTCATTTAGGTTTTTCAGTTCAAATACCACAATATGTACTTCACATTTCACTCAAGATATAATAAATACTAGAAATATAATAATCAATATTCTTCTTTCAAACATTGGCGTTGTGCCTAAGTAAGAAGCCAATAGTTCATCATTAAAACAGGAGGTTCATTTCGAGAAATGTTAGATCAGCTTTCCATAACGTCGAACAAGAATTATTTCAGTTGTGTAGTCAAATCTTCTACTCAGACGGAATACGTGCCAGAAAAAAAAAAAAGAGAAAAAAAATTTATTCGACTTAGGAGCGATTATGTTAATTCAAAGATTTTTTTACTGAATTAGAAGTATTCTTTGCTGTAAGATTCCCTTAAGATTAAAATCACAATTATATTTTAAATCACATTATAAATTTATGTTGTTTATATTTTGCATAAATGTGATATATTTTCTGAGAATATGTTTGAAATATAGCGTATTAATTGTAGTTAGTATATAATATTTAAGAAATGATGGGTAGTGTTTGTAAGCAGAAGAAGAAGAATCCGGGCGTCGATATTTTATCATTTTGGTCCAGTAGTACTGTATTGAAATGTGGCCAACTTCAACTAGACATTTGACACTTCTAGAAGTATTAAAGAACTACCACTAAGATACTGAATTCATTTAATCTAATAGCTAAAATCTAAAATCTAGAATGCTGTCTCCTGCTAAACTGAATTAAAATACGCATGAATATATGATGATTCATATAATATCAAGTAAAAAATACAGACAGATCGAATGCAGCTATTCACAATATTTTACGTTTGTCAACTATTGTGACCAAAACATATGACCACAAGGGCCAATTTCTTAATATTGACATAAAAAGATATTCCTGGAATATATTGCGATGAGAAGCGTGGCATTAACTGCTTTTCTTGAGGAAATATTCCTCAACCTGTGTTAGATATTTTTTTGTGTTTTACGAATTATGCCTGCAGCGCATTGTCTAATCTATTTTGAAGGTATTCTCTACCTCTCTTCTTTTTCGTCTAAGAAATAGCTCGTATATCATTAATTACTGCATTCAAATGAGAAATTTCTCATTTTGAGAACCTCGAAAATATTAGAAAGCCAGATAGGTTCCTTTTCTATGTATAACTGAAAAAGTTTCTATTGCTTTCTGTGATTTGATATAGGGTATGATATAAAGCATTTTTAGATGTAAAGCATTTTCGGGGAATCGTGTATAATGGAAAAGATTCAAAGCGGGTATAAGGGTCGAGAATGAGAAAAAGAACGGGTGAGTACAAAAAAAGGATACGAAGGAGATATTACTGATTTAATCAAAGGTAATAAAGTGATATATCTATATTATTCAGAGTATGTAGCATATACGTTGTAATACTCCGCAGAAAATAAATAAATACAACGAGAAATGACTGCAACCAATTCAACGAATTTATAATCACTTTTGTTTGAAGGTGAGAAGCTGGCTCGATCATTAGCACTGCAGGCTAGGTGCTCAGAGACATTTCATCCTTCTTTACGCTCTGAGTTCACGTTTCATCCCTTCAACATCGGTGTAATAGGTACCAGATGAGTATTTTATTTAATGCAATCAAATCTCTCCCTCACACAAAATTCCTAGCTTTGTGACAAATTTTAAACCTATATTAACCTATGTTTTAGACAGTTGAAAAAAATTGCTGCTTTCCTTTAATGTTTACACGAATGACTTCTCATATAGCCTATATTATTTTATACATATTCGGCAAACGAACAAAGAATGACAGAAATAAGCTGACTTTCTTTCATCTTTCTTTCCATCCATCTATCAAGCAATCGATCCAGTTAAATTTATAAACGCGTGTCAGCTGAAAAAGTTCACAGGCTTACCAAGACACTCTCATGGAGTGTGACCAAATGAGTTTTATTTTCCAAGATAGTCTTCCGAGAACATGAAGCACGTCTTCGATCGGTGTTTCAGTGGATGGATCCCATCAGTGAAGGAGCTTCCATCGTGGCGGTCAAAAAAGGATTGTGTGTAGGAGCTTATCTTTATTAAACAAAAGCCCTTTCGTCAGTTTTCGTGGGTGTTTGGTCTTCATAGTCTTCCGTTACTGCCTCAACAAATTGGCATAGTACTCTCCATTGATGGTGTGGCCCGCTTGTAGTTAGTTAATAAACACAATGCCTTCTGTATCCAAAAAATGCATGTCATCACCCTCCATGCATATCAGATGACCTTAGCTTTCATTGTACCATGTGCGGAGGGGTGTTTCTCAGCATTGATTGTTATCTATCTTTGGCTCAAAGTTATGAAACCAACGCTTATTCTGGCTAAGGAAACATTTAAGGCAATCCACTGCATTTACTGCAAGAACCGTTACATTTTCACGGTGCGCTCTTGATCAGTTACGAGGAAACATGGCACCCACAGAGTAGAAAGCTTCGCCATGCTAAGTTCATAGCAACTTTGGCTATGTCAAGATGTTTTTTTTTTGTATTCCTTTTTCAACTTAGATTGTTTTAAATGTTGTCACAACAGTAATATGTCCATTCTGCTGAAATGAAATTTCAGGAAATTATCTGTATCCTTGTGCAGCTGAAGATTGCTCTGTATTTTACATTTAATGTAATGCTCTCATTACTTAAATATATGGAGTTGCATGAAACGTGCG
>NC_068981.1:46194003-46200864 GCF_001194135.2 Octopus bimaculoides
TATATATATATATATATATGTACAAATGCATACTATATGTCCATATAAATTACGGATGATAAGATACGTGGCTCATTTTTCGGTTTCTCGTTGCAATTCGAATTTCTTAAAGACATTTTTAATTCCTACATTACTACTGGTTTGTGCTGCAAATAATACGTACTCTCTATATAACGCCCATCTATATTCGGGAACCAAGACTATTTGTAGCAATAAGTATATTCCTACAATATCCTAGACGGTGTACAAAGTTTGCTTCCGTATGCTAATATTGTGCTTTTAGCTGCTAAAATTATATCTATTATATCAATTTCGTTTCTAATAAGTTCGGATTTACATTTAGCGAATAATAGTGCTTTGTTTAGTACAACTGGGTTTATGGACAGGTATCCCAGTGCACAGATTTTATCTTGTTTTTCTTCCACAGACTTTTAAACCGTATGATAATTGCAGTTGTGTTAGACCAGAATTTGAGTCTGGTCACACATTTTAATTTTGGTATTATTCTATTATTACTTTGCTAATTCTACCTATATCAGATTTAGATGGGCATACCCTTGTTACTGATAGGTTATCCTGGAAGTTTCCCTTATTGTCTTTGAGGTTTATTCTATGTGTCATAGGTGTATTAGTTCTAGTCCTATCTTGTATATCCAATTTCTTAACTATGTTGAGCCCTTTCATATGTACATTGTTTAATGCGTCGTGCGTCGTGTTCTTGTATATGCAATGTAATTGTTTAGTTATTAGATAAGTGTGTGTTAATATCCTCATTATAGAGAGTACCGTTTTGTCCGCTGGTACTAATATTCCTATTGCGTTCTTGAAAATTATGAGTAATTCATTAAGTTTTTCTGTTTTTTTTAATGTTAACTGTATTTCATTGGATCTTTCCTAAATTTAATATCTTTAAATGTATTAGATAGTTCGCCCTGCAATGGCGCCAAAGCCATTGGTAGTGGTTTGTTGAGGGATTTAAATTCATTCTTCAGACTTTCAGGGAATTCGGTGTTGTTTTTATTACCTTCGTTTTCCGTGTCAAAATAATACACTATCCATCTCAACCTGTCAATAAATGCTCTTACGCATTCCGTCAATATCTTCAAACATTATGCAGGAGGATGGAAAAGTAACAACATTATGGGACTATGATTTTCAGACTAATAATAATAATAACAATTATTTAGCCAAAACAAAATATTAACAATGACAATAGTAGTGGTTGACACTTTGTTGGCGGATATTGAATACATACCCAGTTTTTGTGTTTCTGAGAATCAGTGTTAATGGTATCATTCACAGTACAAAGATCAGTGTGGAATGCAGTCCCCTTGGAAGATGCCCAATGCGGACATGCGAGATTGTTTCTCTTTTTGAAAGGTTATTGATCAATTTTTAATACTAGTAACAATAAATAGTCTCTGTCGTATTCTGTACTGTTATAGAATCTTTCGTGCATAACAGAGTTGTGAGGCAGACTTAAAGAAGTTGATACCAATGTTCGTATATATGATGGTGCCAACTGAAGACTTCTATAGTTATGTTCACCTTGTAAAAAAATATTTCTGTTAAACTTAGAATTTTTTTAATGCACGACACTTGAATTTATTGTCAGTTTCCCTGGATTTTCTCTTCCAATATGAATCCACGGGAAGAGCTTAAAAGTTTACAGTATATACTGACAGAAAACTCCTTGTATATGTAATAAAATATCATAAGATATTATAAATAGGCAATAATCTCCACACTAATATCTGTACAAAAAAATATGCTGGTATACCAGTTTTTTAGCAACAGCGTCTGTATATATAGTGATGTGTATACAGATACACGCACAGCGCACATATACATACACACGCGTGCGCGCACACCCCCACATATATATGTAAAGAAAGAGAGTGTATAAGTGCATACTATGAAACCAGAATTGAGGGCACAAAGATATATGAAGCAGCTAGATGTAGTTTAAGAAAAAAAAACAAAAAAAAATAACAGGAAAAAAAATTGGGGAATCAATAACAATAGCCTTCAGCTCTTCAGAAACTTGAACCACGGGAGTTAGATATCTTAATTTTATTTGAGGTAATGAATAACATTCAGGAACACACAGAACAGATTTCAACGCTCATTAAACAAGATCTCTGTTTCTTTTGCGTAGTTGAAAATTATATGTGTTTGAAAGATAATTCCATTGTTCTATTGGGACAAAGATAAATAAGTATACAGCAGATATTACGCCAGCTTTTAGAGAAATCGTGCACCGATACGTGTAAATGTAGTGTAGCAATGTTGAAGTATAGTATTGTTTCCCTTTAACATTGACCACAAAATAAAATTGTTTGCTCGCACACATATTTAATTTACATTCCTATATGTGCACAGAAATACACACACACACACACACACGCGCACACATGCATATATACATTGCTACAATCATACATACACACATATATGCATATATACGTACATACTTGCGTACTCGTATACATACCTGCATACACGCTTACATACATGCATATATCAATCCATCCATTAATCCACCCATCCATAGATACATACATACACACAAACATACATACATACATACATACATGCATGCATACATACATACATCCTCTTTGATCTTTCACAAAACCCCACTGCAATACCTAATCACAAGGCACATAAACTATAGAAATGTGCTCAATAAAATCTCTTACTTTTTCTTTGTTGATGACCCGAAGCTGTGTGGGCCAAATATTAACCACAGAAAAATGCCACTGGATCACGTACACCAATATTCCAGATACATTGGATGAAATTTTGCGAGCTTAAACGTGTATTTATGATAGCAAACGTGTGCCCTTGTCGAAGATAATAAACGTAAACATGAACCATATACATGTACAACGCCTGCTCTCAGGGGAAGCTACAAATGTATTGGACAGGATGAGAATCTCTGCTAAGATGGACTCATCATAAGAAGTCGACGAGGAGGTTAAAAATCTTTTGTGAAGTGCACTCAGTACATTTGCAATGACATCCCTATCGTCTATATCTGGCCCTCTTGAATAGGAAATACAAGAACGGCATAATATAGATGTTCTGACTCGGAAGTTGCTCTGTGTAACAGGAAATTTCAGTATCAGAGGAGATGTAGACAGGCGGTATTGCCCAATCAAGAAGGGAAGCTATTGTCTTAAATCTGTGTTGATGTCATATGAAGCAAATATCATGACACTGAAACGACATATGCAGCAGAGGAAAGAAATCACTAACCATCTTGACCAAGTTTGTGACCATGAAATTAGCAACATAATTAGGATAGCTAATGAAATTTAGGAAAAGCAAAAAATACAAATAGAGATCTCTCCGAAAGGACAATTGGCAACGGAACAAAGTAGAAAGTTGGGTCAGTTCACTTAGATTATAGTCACTTAATATATAGTAATCGTCCCGGGAAACACAAACCGTTGAAGGTAATACTGATATCAAATGCTAGTGTAATGACATGTTTATGACATTCCACTGCGAATTCGAAATGTCCATGCAATTCGAAAACAAGAGATTCTCGCCAAGTAACTACAGTATAAAAGGATTGACAGATAACAAAAGGAGGTTGTACAAAGCCAACCACAGTATTGCCAAATGTGGAAGAGGCATTACATGGAGGACAGAACAGTCTGAAACAGGATAAGAAAAAAAACACCTACTGGTGCAGTTAATTATATTGGATCCAAAGAATGCTGTTGGATTTTAGCAATTAAAGGAGCTATCGAACGAATTCATATATATATATATATATATATATACGCTTAGAATGAAACTTTCATTATCGACTAGAACTAAGGGAGATAAAAATCATAAAACGGTAATGATAGGATATAGCAGACCGCAGATGGAAGTATCGCTCTCTCTGTTTAAATATTACTGGTCGTATTACTGATCCGTTGATGATTCATGGCTAATATAATGCTAATCAAGCAATCTTTCAGGCTCAGTTATCATTTTGCCGGCGAAGAGTGACTGCAGCAGTGCTACGCCAAGCACTTTCTTCACCAGGAACGAAACTTCTTAAGATATTTTGTCAGGAAACATTTATTTTCTGCTACTTTTTTTTTATGAGTATTGTAACATTTCTAATAATTTTAAACATTATATACCTATAATCCAATAACTTTTTCTCTCACTTTCACAATGAATAGTATGAAAAATTCATAATTCATGTTTGGTGTAAATAATGACACGGTCAGACACAAAAGACCTGAATAAGGAACAGACACATTTCCATAAGATCAGGTACCCTAGCTGGCATATGTGCGCAATATCTACTTCATCGTTCAATTATAACGGAATTTCGTGAATACTCCTTTCGCGTTTGTAATTTTGATTGTTTTCAAATATTGCGTGGTATCAATATGAACAGTCCAATAAATATTATATGTATTATATATTGCAGTATTTCACATTGTTTTGTTTCACACCAACAAGAGATACATTGGGTAAAGGTAGTTATTTGTCATTTACTATAAGGTCCTTTAAAATCATTCTTCCTTAATCTGTGTGGTCTAGGTAATTCCAGTTATTGATTTATAATATTCTTTTCTCTCGGGAAATATTCTTACCAAAGGTGGTCAATGTAATAACATCTATTTATTAAAGGCATTGTACGAAAAATTTCAGAATAGATACCATACATACCATGTAACAAATAAGTATATTATGGAAGAAAATATATTATTTCATAAGAATAAAGTTACAATTTCATTACTTGGCCAATATTTTGTGTTCTTGAATGAAATTCAACGCATTTTAAATTAACCTTTGTTTATAATGTTACACAGTAATAGTGAAGTTTTCATCCAATAAATATAAAAAAGTTTACGAACTATAGTTCTACCTCACCGAGCAGGTGCTTGTGTTAAATGTTCATGTAGTCTTATAAATGAGAAACATATCACCTCGAGTAACTGGTGATAAAAATATTACACGAAATTCTCTTCAGAAAATGTTGTGGTGAATTTTATTTCTGTAGGAACTAATCTAACTGAATGTTATGGATTTATTCAGAGAACAATAATGAAATTCTAAATAACCGTTCTTTACTCATGCTTATATTCTCCACTTAAGTAGCAAGAAATAGTGCAGAAAACTGGAATGGAGTTCGATAATCCCTGTAGTGTTTCAGATTACAACAATAAATTAGTAAGTTATTTAATGTCAACTATATAAAATCGTATAATTAAACTAATTTAACTTTTAATATATATTTAAATAGTCAGCGAAGAAGCATGGTGTTATTTTGTATCCTCTAACTTCTCTAATCATCAGTAAGTAGGGGAAATATTTTCGAACATGTTTTAAATATAATAGGTACTACTTACAAAGCTTATCCATTACGAATATTCATTGATTAAATATCTCTTAAAACTTGTAAATTATAGATAAATACTTGGACAAGTTATAGAAAACAAAAGTTGCCTGAGCGCATATGCTCTTTATTTCATGCATTTTAAAAGTTTTGTCATTGTAATCATATGAAACTAGAGAAATTTAAATATGGTGATGCTGAAATAATATTCAAAGCCAAGCATTGAACGAACCATTTAATAATAATATAAACGGAAATATTATCATCAATCATAAAACCCTCTGGTATGCTTTCTAACGAAAACCCCAAAATTGGCTAGTAAAATACTTGATACATAAGAATTTATGTAAGTCTGTGATATGTATGGTGTTGATAAAAAATATATATTTAAGTTACTGAGTTCTTGAGTCAGATAACAAAAGAAAAGTTTATAAACAAATAATATGCACTACACATGATCCGGTTTCTATATGCTCAAGTAATTCGAACCTAACATGGATGTTGCTCAGAATGATAAATGCGAAAGAATCATATAACAAAAGATATTGGTATATTGGGAAATCCGAAATAATTTAATGTATGAGTGTCTCTATTATACGCTGTGGCATGTTTTCAAAATATCGTCTCTTAGTAAAGAAACCCAGAGTATTTGAATAGTAAATGTTATATGAATACGTGCACAGTTGCATAGACACACATACACATATGCGCATATATATATATATATATATATATATATATATATATATATATATATCTGTGTGTGCGTTGGTGTGTCCATGTATATATCCATGTTTTATTGATGCCCATATGTCTACATGCACAAATATAAATATATGCGTACATATACAACCTTCGTCCAGGCTTTTACGTACTGAGATCAAGGGCTGCCGGGTTCAACTATAGCTTATATCATTCCGGTGGATAAATACCACTGACACAATCCGTCGATATAATCGTCTGATTTCCCTCTCAATTACTAACTTTATGCTTCAATTAGTAATTATTATTAGGGTGATCATAATTTAACCAAAAACTCCTACAGGACAGCGAAACCGAACATCAACTACTCAGAAAGCCTTCACTATTCTATGTGCTATTAGTAGAAAACAAATATTTCTCAACTAAGAATCTTCAACATCATTAAGTGCATCATTTCAGATAAAACTGATTTCAGGCTTATGCTTAGCTCTAAAACAATTACCAGCAAATGAATGCCGTTGTCCGTATTTGTGACTAATAAATGTTCTATCAATATTCCTAAAGATACATATGCTTATCCAGGAAAGTGCCAAGTACGCTAAGCCAAATATCAAAATTTAAAATAACTTTAATGGTCATACTATATCGTATTACAAAATACATTACCAGAGTAAAATTTTATAGATTTGTTCCGCGCCTTTACAAACAACTTATGTTGGTAGTCTGCAGGTTTCATCCGATGCGTCAGTGACATTATCCTTTATATTCTTTATGCTTATAAATCTTATATATATATATATATATAT
>NC_068981.1:46201213-46208203 GCF_001194135.2 Octopus bimaculoides
ATATATATATATATATATATATATATGTATCGAAAGAATGTGTGAAACAGAGAGAGAGAGAGAGAGAGAGAGAGAGAGAGAAATGTTTATGAGTATAGAAAGGGAGATGATAATAAAGCGATCGGGAGAAAGAGAGAGAGCAAATTTTGTTATCAGTCATTAGTTGAGATATTATGCATTAAGCATTTCCATTTCGGTCGAAGTTAGCATTTTTATCTTGACATTGCTAGTTGTATTTAATCTGGAGCTTTACGTATCAAGAGCTTTAGTTTCACTTTCCCGATAATTTTCCTTTTTTCTGCCATGATCATCACGGTAGTACTATTTTGTTTAAAAAAAACACAAATTAAAAGTATATAGCTTATCTCATGTACATCATGATTGCAATAGTCTGCTGAGAAAAAAAAAGGAAATGCAAGGCAGATAAATATTTAAATATGATTGGATTCTACCATTATAATTCATAGTAAATCGCCTGTCCGTTAATTAATTTCATTGATTACCAAATGAAGTCATTAAAACTATATTTCTTCAGTATTTATGCAATTCCACAATCACGTGCATTCATATATGTATAGGCGTTCATTCAAATAAATGTACACACACACAAGGACACACATACACACATACATACACACATACATACACCTACACATACACACACTCATATACTTATTTCCATGTTTGAAAATACGTGTATATGTATGCTATTACGTATGTTTGTACATATGTATATATTCATATATAAATATATATGTTTGTATATATTATTATGTTGAATTAAGTTTACATAGAAGAAATTATTCCTCCCTTTTAATATTTTAATATTTTCAGTGATAGAAATGAAATCAAGATGTTGCGAGGATTAAAAGATTTTGCTGAGCTATTATTATTCGCCCTGGAACACATATAATTAAATTGTTATCTAAAGACCGTCTGTATCATTATTCTATAAACAAATCTGGTTTGTAATAAACATACATTTATTTTTCCCTTTTCTTCGTATGAAACAACGATATAAATAGTAAATTACATCCAGAATTTTTGTCTCGAAACTTACGTTATTTTGTAGCAAAAGATTTCAGTGTCTGCAAAGATTATCTTAGAAAATGTATTCACGAATATTAATCAAGGAAGGTGGAATCCTACAATCACTTATAAATTAGGTGTTTGAAAGGGTTATTCTGTATCAAGTGAAATGGTTTTAGGTGGGTCATTCGCAACTCTTGAACTTATAAATAGAGACCGTAAAATGCCCAAAACAAGAGGTCTATTAACATAAAATTAACGCATATAATTCAAAGTAGGAAAAATTAAACGATGTATAAAGTAATCTGTATTTATATTTATATTTGCATGAATAAATTTTTAAGTACATATGCAGAAAGAATAAATTGTGATAAATCCATACGTATATCAGATATAAAGAATGCAATATCTTTATATCGACTCAAAGTTTATTATTGTCATTAAGAGTCTAACTTCCTACTTTAAAGACTTTAATCTGAAAGTAATCTGAATGTCTCAGCCGCGGCAGTTGTAGCTCTCTGATGGTTTGGAGAATATACATTAACTATGTCATGCTAAAAATAAAAAAAACAAAATTAATAGTTTGTTTTGTAAACTGGTTATGTTTGTATACTTTGGGAATATAGTACTTAAATTATAAACGTGAAAAGCTAGTGTAATGGGTTAAACAGCACCTCGCTTATCTTGTACACACTGTATAAATTTCACGAGTAGTCTACTGCTCAAATACAGATTTTCTATAACATTTTATGTTTTAATTATCTATGAAACACACCAACGTTAGTTTATCTTCTTTTTCATATATCTAAACTTCTTGCTCTTTCTCTGAAGTTTTGTCTGTGCAGTCATCATCATCCTCATCACCATCATCATGATCTTCAACGTCAATCTCATCATTATCACCATCATCATTATCGTCATCGTTATTATCATATCGTCATCATCGTTTTTCTCATCATCGCCATTGATAAAAATATACATTAATTATTAACCCGCTTATTTTTTGATAACATAGAAATTGGCATTTTGTATTGCCTACAAATTTCAACTTCCGTCATGATGTTTAGTACACTAACTCAGGACATTGATATACGTATATCAAGTTATATAAATAAGTTGGCAAAATTAATCTCAGAATGAACGTACCACTGCAGTATGCTCTAATAGATCATATGCCCCTCCCCCACTACCACCACCATCACCACCGTAATTCATACACAGAGCCTTAATCAGGCATTTGTTAAATCTGGAACGAGCGCTTCTCGAAATCAAGACTTACTACTTGATATACGACGTTCATTCGCCGTTTAAAGATAATGTCTTTGATTTAGGAAAAATACTAAAATATATTGGAGCTATAGAGGAGTGTATTCTTTCTCTTCCTTCTGCATCAATATATCGCAACTTTGTCTGTTTTTCATGTAGATTTATCAGTACAAGTAATCCCGGATGTTTAGCTTCTGCCAGGCCTTGACATTATATTCTTGATTTTATTGTTTTCACTTATCTCTTGGCTTGCTTTCTCTTCTCTTCCAGATTTTATTTGGAAACAATCTGACGTGCGACCGGTCACATAACAGAGCTATCGATTTTCTTTTTTGGAAAGACAGTTACAAATTCTTTATTTTTGCTATTATCTTTTACTTGTACCCAAGCATCAAACATGTCATATTTGAAGACAGTGTTGCTGATTACTTCCGCAAAACTTCTGAATTGCTACAATCTTAGATATGATTGAAATGAATAATAAAATTCCGATAGATTATTTCAAAGAAAGAAATCTGAATGACAGAATCTCCTCTAACATTACAGCTTATTTCCGGTCGTTCTGTGCGAAATTTTCGATGGTCTTCTTCATAATAACGGTCGATTCACGTGATTTAGTCATCACTGAGCGAAAATTTAAGCAAAATTTTGTATATTAACAATGTAATTGATATAGATGTTTCTCGTCTACAATCATTGAATAAAACCTCACACATAACTATATTACGTTAATGGATTCGTAATGCCTACGTGCTTCTTGTCATATAACAACAAGCGTAACTGTTTTAGAAAAACACAGTGTATATCAATATAATTAAATATTTAATAATATATACACAATAGAACATTTTATATATTTCTTCTACTATAGCAGAATTTTGAACATAAAATATTTTCAGCATCAAGAATGGAAATCTCTTAAAAGTGAAGAAAAATCGGAATTGCCGGAAAGGTCCGACTAGTGAATATTCGTAAAAGTTTGGTTTATTAAATGAAGTTGTTTTAACATATATAAAACTCATTTTATCTTTAAGAAGTGTTTACTGTCAAGATATTGAAAAACATTACATGAGCATACAAGGATATATTTTCCACCGAAAGTTTATATATAACGGTAGTAAAACCAGGATTTATTTGAATAGAACATATGAAAAAAATTGAAAGGGAAAAGTTATTTTACAATTTAAATTTAGGACATACACACTAAAGACCTTTTTGTAATGTGTGGAATTGCTTACTTGTGTTTGATCTTGAAAAGTGAGATTCTCGAGCATATAGGTATAAATACACACATATGTACACTTAAGTATCTACTTATCTGTTTGTATTATATATGTGTGTTCGTGCATGTGTGTGTGTGTGGTTGTAACGGTGTGTGTACGAGGATCGGCTGAAAAGTTCACAGGCTGGCAAAGTTACTCTCATAGAATGTGGCCAAATGAGGTTTTTTTTTATATTATCCCGCTTACAGTTCACACACTTCTCCCATCGGGATGCAATGCTTGGAGCCATTTACGAAAGCGTTTACATCCTATTGGTCAACAAATCAGATACGACGTAATTATATTGCGATACTGGTCCATACCCAAGTGTTTCTCTCATCTTGATGAACAGACGATAGCCAGATTGTGTCAAATTAAGAGAATAGTGAGGGTGATCAATCAGTTCAATATCACAATCAGCCACTAGAACCAGTGAAAATAAGAACTTGTGTGATGAAGCTATGTTCTGGTGAAACAAGACACATTTCGTCAGTTTTCCTGACTACATCATCAAGGTAGTATAGTATTCTACATTGACGAGGTTATTCTTTTTGAAGACAATCAATAAATGCAATGTCTCTTGCATCACAAAATCATGAGGCTGTCATCATTGTTGAAGACGAAACGATCTTCACCTTCTTTGGAGCAGGTGAGGAAGGGTGTTTGCACTGCATGGATTGTCTCTTTGTTTCTGGCTCAAAGTCATGACCCAACAATCATCCTGGGTTAGTAAACGTTCAAGGAAATCAGCTGGATCTCGCAAAAATAATGCTAGATTTTTTTTCCCATGATGTGATCAGCTTAGTGCGCATTTGATCAGATGTTAGAAGACGTAGGATCCACAGAGCAGAAAACGTCGTTATGGAAAATTCATTTTGTAGAAAATTCTCAATTGTCTCTCTCACGAAACATGTTAATAGCTTTGGCTATTTGATCTCTAGTCAAAAGCTTATCATTCATCACCATGTGATGAACATTGTAAATAGTTCCTTTGGTGGTGACACTTGCAGGATATCCAGACCTTAGTTAATATTCAAGTTACCCCTTTGCATTCTATATTCAGCAGCTCACTTTTGCATTGTTACTAAAGATGTGGCTTCACCTGCTAATATAGCAACCATGGCAAACATGAATGTCCTTAGGGGTTAGCCCTGTTTTGCAGATACATGATACCACCACAATTCCAGATTTTCTCTATTTCCAAGAGTAGTCGCTTCTAGTAACATTTCAACATTCCTTTGAACTGTCAGATATGAGTTTCCCTGGAAAGATACAATGCAGTTATAATTAAGGGGATTTGTAGTAAAAGCATTGCTGATTTCACAGCTATAGCATCCTACTTTCACATTCAGCCTGGGAAATTTACAGCTTACCTTCGAGTGTCTGCTTATGAATTGCAGCCTCAGAAATTATGAATTTTGCTCTATCGCCACATTCTTGCTTGTCTTTGTTTGTTACATGGTAACACCATGAAAACTTGAAAATTTGCTGAATTCCAGTTCCCTTCTAGCAATCATTATAGACACTAGCCAAATTACTAAATTTAGGCGTATTCTAAAATATTTATGATACGCTACACTCAAGAAGGAATTCTCAAGCAACATTATATTCATTACTCTCCCCTCGAAATTCGCATTCATCGAATGGAAGAATGGAAGGCAAAGATAACCCTTAGAATTAGGGAAATGTTACTGTGTTAATTATAGGGGCAAACAATTAAAATAATTTATTACCAGTGTTTCGCATACGTAATAGACTACATATTGTCAAATATAAGAATGCATAAAGATTCATATACAGAGAAAACATTTGACTGAATCTCTTACATGCTTTAAAGGGCAGATGAACCCAAGAACACAAAAAAAAAGCTAATTCCAAATGCACGCCGATAACGGCACTAGAATGAACAAAACTATTATTAGTTAATCCCAAAATTATTATTAGTTAATCCCACACAGACACATTCAGATATGCACACAATGGGAGAAAGAGGTACACACACATGCAAACACAAACACATAAAAAACACGCAAACACGAATGCACAAACACGCAAAAACATGAGCAAGTAATTTAATATGTTAATATGTTACCCGTAGTTCATGAGTGTGATCGCTATCATTATGTAACGTCATACATACCGAAAAAACTCGTGCTAGGTCCATATTTACACATTATGGATTCAAATCAAGCGCGCAAGCGCAGTCATATAGCCAGCAGTAAATAATAAATTTAAACTACGTACTATATTGCCTAAGAATTAATAAAATTTTACTGTGTAAATTATAAGATTAAAAAATTAGAATAATTTCTTACTAGTGGTTCGGATGCGTAGTAAAATTTTTATCAGAACATATTTTGATATATAAGAGTGCGTTTGAATTCGTGGTTTGGGCTTAGCTGCTCTTTTTGGCATGTAAGATGTCCTGTCAAGGGTTTTCTCTCTGTGTATAAATCATTATACACTCTGGTTTATGCAGTTTACTTAGGATAATGAAGAAACTGTATGAAACGATGAAACATGTGCAGAACTTCATTCACCGCATGCAATTCTCGGGATATGATCATAGAGATCAAATATACAAGTGTTCTAGAAAGTAGTTAGATAAAATTATATCTAACGAAACCAATGTTAACTGCCCTAGATATAGAGGTTTGTGACAAAGCAAACTGGGTGAACACGTGGCATAACACTGACAAATATGAAGGAGCGATGTTTGTAGAGGCCACAGACCATGGAGGGATAGCCGTAGATAAAAATTGTTGAAAAGCCAGGGAAATCAATCAGATCACAACAATGTAGGAAGTACGCCTTTGAGAATACCCCATGTCCCAATGATAACTGCATGATATGTAGCATTAGCTTTGGCATTAACTGTAGAACTAGAAATGTAGTCTATAGAAGGTGATTGTAAAATTATGAACATGACATACATAGTGGAGACGTCTAGGAGCATTGCGGAAAGACTAAATAAACATTTGAGACGATATGACGACATAAAACAGTCCTCCGTAGTCTGCCAGCATGCTAAGGACTTACATGGAGGCAACTTGGGTCAACTTGACATCCGCATTTTATCCAAGCACCCGAAAGACACAACACTCACACAAATACAGGAGTACATCCTCATAAACAAAACATCCCCAGTACTAAATAGGAAATATACGTAGTAAATAATCATACCACTAAACTTACAGTTTATATCTATATACGGGTAGAATAGTCTGTAGGCTGTTATATAAGTGTATGTATGTGTGTACAAATAAGCATATGCACCTGTATGTAGGCAAATGGATATGGACGTAAACAGATAGACATAGATACGGAGAGGTACACAGGTAATATGAACAGACAAGCACACATACACACACATACGCAAATGGAGACTGAAACACATGACCATATACACACTACACTTCACACAAGGATACAC
>NC_068981.1:46208555-46209627 GCF_001194135.2 Octopus bimaculoides
ATATATATATATATATATATATATACAAATATATGCATATATATATGTATACATACGTATGTGTATGTGCATTGGTGTATTTATAAGTATATAGTATACGCATACGCACATATACACATACTTTAAAATACACACAAACATACACGCGCATGCGTGTGTACCGGTTTCTACAAGCGAATATATGTATGTATGTGTGTGTGTGTTTGTGTGTATGTGTGTGTTTGGGTGTGTCTGTGTGTGTCTGTGTGTTTGTGTGTGTCTGTGTGTGTATGTGTGTTTGTGGGTGTGTGTGCTTTTTTTGGTGGGGGCGTGTGTGTGTGTTTGTAAAAAAAGACAATGTAAGAGATGTTTCAATTATAGAACTTTGAAGTGATTCTCAAAATGTTCTTTGGATTAAAAATCAATTTAAGAATAAACAAACCGAAATTTTCCATCTGCATCTAAATAATCATGACGAATAGCGTAAAAACTTAAGTAGTCTCTAATATGAAAGTGAAAGAGAAAGTGACTGAAAAGCCCTAAATCTTTGTAACAGCTGAAAATATTTCCACCACTTCAGTGAAAAGCAGATGCAAAATAAATTGTTTCTTTAATTTCTAATTAGTGGGTAAAGTTCATTGGAGGAGTAGTTTTATGCAATATCCACCTTTGAGAAAATAGAAAAAAATAAGGAAAGAAACATTTATGGTTTCGTTACAAGATGCTAAAACTATCGTATCAGGTTCAATTATAACTCGATCTATACGTTTTTGATATGTACAAATGAACATGTGCAAATCACGGAATACGTTCTGTTTTTTTATTCTTTTTTTTTTTTGTAAATAATTCAAAATACCATGATTTCGATATTATATGAATGTATGTATGTCATTATTCAGATTTATTTCAGGAGATCTTCTCGATAGTCAAAGTGTTGGTATCTGACCTAGATACAAGAGATTTTAATTGGGATCACAGTATTTCAAAAACATCAACAGGGTATTTTGTATGTGTGTGTGCATATTTGCAGTATTACATATGCAGATTCGTACGTTTTCTTTAATGTATTGTATTCTTATGCGTATATATATAT
>NC_068981.1:46210325-46216959 GCF_001194135.2 Octopus bimaculoides
TGTGTGTGTGTGTGTGTGTGTGTGTGTGTGTGTGTGTGTGTAGCATGTATATGTATGTGTATATATATATAAATGCATGTGTAAATACACACACCCATATATGATTTTGATGTCCGTCCACTCGTAGCCATTGCTGACCTCAAATATTTCAAACGAAAGTTTTTCTTCATTCATAATTTATATTTACGATAGAATTCAAATTAGACAAAGACAAAAAGAAAAACAGAAACATTGTGTTGATTACTGGGATTAAAATTAACAGTGGAATGGAAAAATGAAGAATTCTTCCTTCGGAAACAGAATCCCCCGGTTTCTTTAATAATTAGAGATGTATTAAGGACTAAATTAAACATACACTCCGACTTTCCCCCATCCACATTCTTTTCCATGCAAACGAGAATTGTAAGACACATATACGAGATGGTATCAAAATGTTCTCTAAGTAGCTTTGTAGCGCCAACAAATGACAGCACACAATTACGTGCACAGTGTAAGCTAGCAGTGATCTGCCTCAGACAGTGTATTGAGTGATATCACCGTGTTTACTTCACAAGTTGTGAAATTTGTGATTTTGTGATCATGCGTATACTGTAGTCTGCGATGTTGTCATGGACAGGAACAACAGAGAGCTAACGCAAAATGTATTGTTATATGTGTGAGGTCTACTAAAAAAAACATTGATCGTGCTTCTGCAAGTTTATGGCGACGAAGCAATGGGTCTTGCGCAATGTTTCGAATGGCAAGGTAGTTTGAAAAGCAGAAAAAAAAACTCTCCATAAGTAATCTATAAGAACTGCTACGAATGTCACCATCGGAAATGTAGTATTGCGAATCGAGAATTCGTCACCCAGCACCAGACCGTCAATCGAGTGTTCTACTGTGACATTTTGAAGCATTTGAGGGAAGACATTGTGTGAAAGCGACCGAATCTGTGGTGCGCGAAGAAATTGAATTATTTACGACAGTACATCCTGACACCGAGGTCTCTTCACTCGCCCGAAACACCATGGTATATTTCCGCATCCACCGAGTTCACCAGATTGAGCACCAGCAGACTTCCGTCTCTTCCCCAAGATGAAAAATTAGCTCAAAGGTCTCTGTTTCAACACCGTTGTCGAGATCAAGAGCAAATCACAGATCTTCGACACGCTCGCAGAAAATGACTCCGAGGCCGGATTCCAAAAATGGTAGGATCGCTGCAACCGTTGTGTTGCTGCGCAAGGTGAGTTTTTCGAATGGGGTGATGGTAAAATTTACCTAAGATACATTTTATTGAATATAACTAATCCTGGAACCTTTTGGTATCACATGGTATATGTTCTGTACATATAAACGCACACACTGACAAATGCGCACACACGGACCCGCACGTGCACACGCACACGCATGCATATTCGCACTCTTACACACACATACACGCACGCACACACACACAGATATGTATAAAATGAAAATCCGAGTTGTGTATTCCGGTTACTATCTACCAATTGTACATCCGTAGACTGCTTATCTTGGGGATGAAATTTATCCATAGAAGCTGACTTTCCACTTCAACTAGATTAGTCCCAGAGTGTTAATATATTAAATGAAAACCTGGAATTCATTTTATTATCTCTAATTCCAGAGTTACAATTGTTTGAGTACAACTTTGGAAATCGATTTATTATGTTTTAGATTTTGTCTTAAGAAATACACGTGGATACTTGCAAAAATCTATGCGTCCATATGATTTTAAGATTATGATGTCATTCAATATTGGTTTCAAATTCCGGTTTTTCATTTAATGCATATGTAGAGGTATATATAATTTTGTCGGTATAGATACGCACGCAAGCAGACACACACATATACACACATCACTGGTTGCGTGCGAAGAAGCTTGATTCCAAACCCTATGGTTCCGTGTTCAGTCCCACTGTGTAGCAACTTGGGCAAGTGACTTCTACTATATCCTCGGGTCAAGCAAAACACATACACACATACACATATACATCTATGCATGCTTCTATATATATATAAGCATGACATAACGTTACAGAAATATTATGCGTTCTCCTAAATCACCACCGTACAAAATAGCTTTCCTTGCAGTGAGTTAATATGGAATGGCTACATTTCTGTAGATATGCCCTCTTACACCTCCTGCATTTTTATGTTTGTCAAACTATGGCTGGTCTTCTTTCTAAGACTTTCCAGCAAGAAGTCAAAGCTAAATGCTTCCTCTTTTGTGTAATATCTTATTTTACACATAGATTGTAACCTTATGCTAATGATCCAAATTATTTAATGCGTCTTTTCTTTTAATAAGACGAAATGGTTTTATTTGTGAAATATTACGACTAATTTGGATGTAGGAATATTTGACAAATCATCAAATCTGAAATTAAGACCGATTTGATAATATAAATGAATAATACGTTATCCAAAATGTTATCATTATCTCACACTAATTTCTTCGGCGTAGATTACAGATTAGTCATTCTTTATAATTTAGATAATCGGTCTTTGTGTAAATAATGTGGATGCCAGAATGTGTGCGTAATCTTCTAATTGTACAAATGGTATAAGCAGTCACATACAAATAAAACTGGAAGGAATAGCAAAGGAGATTGTGTTTCAAGATGAGATCTTATAATTTTATTTCATAGTTGTTCGAGGTCCAATGTATTGAGTTTTGCATGTTGTTGCCAGTTTAGTTAATGAGAATAAATTAATGTGAGGCACCATAATCTAATTCCTACGTATGCCGGTGATTGCTGTCCATTAGAGAGTTTATTTCGTAATGTTGTAATTTGTTCGGCTTAAATTGCATTTTAACTCGTAATCCCAAATCTGCGGGACTGTTAATTAAATTTTGATGCAGGAAAATTGGATGCATTGTCATAGGTAGTTAGCTACGTTGGTCTAAGATCTAATGACATATTTCTCTCTGCACTTTCGCTAAAAATAATACATTCTCAACTGATATTATAGGGGGTTACTCGATCGATGAAATAAATTGAACTCATCGCTGTTATAGTTGTATAAACCCAATTCCTTATATTATGAACTCTGTAGAATACACGCACTCATATTAAATGGCTTTGTAGGTAATTACTTCGAATGTGTTTCTAGATTATAAGAATTGCCGATTTGTGTCTGAGACATTAGAGAAGAGTTTTAAAAACGAATAACGATTTTACACAAACGTCTGACTTATTCATGGAATTACTGCTAAAGAGGTAAAAAGACTACATGAATCACATTTCTGATATTCCTATTAACTGAGATTCATATTTGCACATGTGTAAGAAACAAAGTTTTTTCTAAAGTTACCCGCATCTACTGCTGTTTGTGAGCTGGTCTATTGATTAATTTAAGTGCACATGTACATAACATAGTAGTGTACGTAAGTGTAACATTTGTGAGATAACAGTGAACTTAGCTATACGATAGCAATCACATTTCTACGTCATGCATTGCATAGAGCAATTACATGAATGCAACTCTTAAGACCTTGTCATTTATTTGAAATAATACTCTAATGACACTTGTAGTTAGATTTCCGCAACACTACCACAAATTTATCACTTCTTCAAGGCTGTATACGCTATAATTTAAGTAAATTGTGTGCACATATACGTTTATCATTTCTTTTATCACAAATAAATATTTGATAGTAATTTCAATTTTTTTGCAAGTCACTAAAAGTTCATTTTATTTTTTTTCATTTCATAAAAAAGAAGAAAAAAACGCTAAAGAAATACATTGTTCAGGAACTACAGGGATGCAATGTGTCGGAATAAATAACTTAGGATAAGATTAATAAATTCTATAAAGATTTTGCTTATATTTTGTTTGTATTATTAATAATATTGCTGTATAAATCTGAGATTTTTTTCAAATAATTTTCGACGCTGTTGATTATGACAAATATCATGATAATTGTAATTGTAATGAATACGGTGAAGATTAATCTAACAATGATAATAGTGTGCTTTACTCCCATCATAAATATTAATGGAATGACAGAGTTCATGTTTATAATGATATCAATAGTAATGATAATGCCTGAGATGTCATGAATGATGATGATAAACTACAGACATGTAAATCCGGGTTGTAATTAATGATGATAATTTTTGTTATAAAACATGAGCAACCTACATCGAGGATTTTGATGACTTTCCTAGTTATTTATACTGATATTAATTGCAATCTTGCATTTCAATCGAAACTCATGGAGGAAACTAGCGTAACAAACAATAAATAATTAGAGAGAAGATATTCAAAACAGGGAACAAAAAATAAAATGTATGAAACATTTTTTCACAAAATAAAATTGTAATCTTACTGAAGCGCAAACTTCGAAGTGCTCTCCACAAACTAATGGCTATGTTAGATGTAATGAGTAGCAACATTGCATTATCTTCAAATAATTCCTAAGTCCAAATGAAGATAAAATATCACACTATTCTTCTTTAAATCAATGAGATAAATTAAGCATGTTCCACGCAAAATATTCAGAATATTTCTCAAGTAATCTTAAATATGAATATAATTCATTTTTTATTTGTCTTTTAATATATTTAATTTTTGTATTGACGATACTAATTCAACAAGTGCAGTACAATTTTAAAATTGAACTTTTGAAAATTTTCTCTGTAGACAAACAGACGAAAGTCCTACGTTAATATAAAAACAAAATCTCAAATGTTCAGAGTCGATATTATACACTCCACTGTCTTGTATCTAAGTCTTGTACGTGAATATATATTCAATATGGGCATAAAATGGGAGCCTGCGGTGTGTCTGTGTCTATCTGCCTCTCTGTGCGTATATAGGTATGTAAATACACAAATTGTATTTCCATCGGACTTCAAAATATTTTCCTTCTATTCGACACTCAAGATATGTTTGGAGGAGAGAATATGCCAAAAGGCACTTGCCCAAAGCTCAGAAGAATAGTACAAGTACCTTATAATTGCAAACTAAATATCGCTAGCATTCGGCAATTTCTGTTTCCATTGTTATGTTTCTGTGTGGAAGTATATATATATATATATGCACATACCTACTTACACACAGACACGCAGGCATACACACGCACACGCACAAGAGCGCGCGCACACGTACACACACAAGCAAACACAAGCACACAACTAGCACACACTGGCACAGATTCGTACACACAATCCCACATACATACACACATATACATATATGTGCGTGTGTGTGTATATATGTCGAGGCGCATGCTTAGGTGTCTGCGAGCATATGCATATGTGATTGTTGCATCTGCGCGCATTTGTGTTCGGTGAAATGGAGGAGAATGTTGGTTTATGCAACAAAGGACATAGACAATGTTCGGAAAATCAGGTGTTCATCAGGCAAGACAGTTATTTTGTAGTTATCCATCGATACTCCGGAAAGTGAATACATATATAAAGACCAATAGTAGAAAATTGTTTTCCAACTTATTCACTAGATTATGAAGAATTTTCAAATAATATCTGCGTAAAGTGTTGCAGTAATGAAAAAGTTTACTTGATCAAGTCATCGAAGTTTCAATAACAAATGGAAAGTTATCCTTCCGACACACATAACCATTGAACTAATTGCTAATTCTGATGAGTCTAGTTTCACATACTTTTACCGCTCTTGGAGACGTTGCTTTTCATGATTATAGAAAATAATAAATTAAGCGTGCTATAATAAATTGTGAGAGATTCATTGTGTGTAGATTGCAGAACTGATCAACAAGTAAAATATATACATTTCCATATATATATATATATATACTCGCTACCCACATTAATAAATTCAAAATTCGTAATAAGGAATTCAGTCTGGATTGGTTTCTTATAACAGACAACACACCGTACAATACCGACACTAGAAATTGTAAATTATGCGCAAAAGAATCGGTCAATATACTCCGTGCTGACAAAGCAATTTTACTTAATGAGTTTTGCGATGTCATTCTTCTTTGTAGACATAAATATTTATAAACTTATAATTTTTTTTCCAAAACTAATTAGTTTATATGATTTTAACCTATTTACCCTTTGTGCATTTGGATTCAACTATTATCTATAGCATCATAATTTATTTACACATGTAAATGTAGCTCTTATATTATATGTCATTCCCCAGAACCGTACGGTCCAACACAGACTTCGAATTTTTAAAGTTCTTGAATATTTTATTCTGCTTAAAACTTTAAGATTTAGATAACTCTATTATAAATCCTCTGAGATTACCGCTGATGAGAGAAATGTGGATGATTGTTATGGTTGGAATTAAATCGTCTATACCAAATTATATTATCTCAAAAACCACCGTCCGACTTTGTGCCTGCTGAAGATTCTTCTTAAAATCATTATATATCACCATCTCATCTATTCCTAATTGATTTTAATACGGACATACAAGCTCGCCAGTACATTTATATACGTAGAAATATATACTTATACATTTTTATATTATATAATGAATGCTGTCAAATATTCCGATGCTTTGAAACATTTTGATTAAATATAAAGATTTTCTTCGGTGTTTCTTGGATTTATATTCTTAATGCTCTCTTAGATTGCTAATTAGTTGTGTTGTATACGGGGATAATTATCCTATTTATTTCTTCATTATATATATA
>NC_068981.1:46217046-46218432 GCF_001194135.2 Octopus bimaculoides
ATATATATATATATATGTATATGTATAGATAGATAGATAGATAGATAGATAGATAAATGGAAATGTATACAGGACAGCGATTTACGTAGGCAACCATAAATATATAGGCAAGCTTTGTCATCTTTAGAAATAGGTAAATTTCAATATCCATACATGCATGCATACATTGTCATGCACACGACACACACATTTGTATATAGATATGAACATATTTGCGATATTCACACGGTCACACATATGAGTATATGTGCGCGTGTGTTTGTGCAATGTGCATTTTCTTAAAATTTGCACAAACAATTGACTTTTTTATGAAATATGTTACACTAATGAAGCACGAATAATACAGTATAACTAAGGAGCTTCGGGCGGAAATTGTAATTTAATTTTTATCTCAGCAACATTGATATAACTAGAATAGTAATAGCATTATATAACGCTATTAATATTTTTATTAATGGTTGTAAATTTTTATTTATTGTGCAATTAATATTATTTATGACCCGCTCAACGTAAGTTAGTTTGGTCATTGTGATCATTATCCAATTTTTGTCACCAAGCGTGATGTATTTTGAGTATCTGTATTCTATATTGTCCGCACTAATATTTGTTAACTTTGCAGACTGTAGGAGAAGACAATAATATGTACTTCCGGTATAAATACTATCAAATACGCCATTTTGAATAAATTAATATTTTTAGCCTCAAGCTATCTCTGATTTCACTAAATCGCTTTCTGGAGTTACCAACTGAGCCAACGTAATATACATAGCTACTATTGTTGTGAGATTGACATTATATACTACATTGCTTACTAAGGAATTACACTGATGGGGCTTAAATCTCTATTCTGATGTATCAATTAAGAGGGCCACATGACTCAAAGAATGTTAAGATTTTTATTTTTTTATTTTGCGGTATAATTTGTCCTTCATTCGCTGTAGAAGTTATAAATTCATTATTTTTAGTAATATTAGAATCGTACATATTTTGACTAAACTGATCTGGGCGGTGTTTGTAATAATTGTGGTAGTCATTTTTATAGTTATAGGGCAGGGTCTACTTACAGACATATCTAGAGAATATAGCTGTGTTTTGTTTCCATACGTCATAAGGAAACACTGGTATATTCAGATTTGATGTGAGATTAGAATATTCGCGTGTCATAGTATTTTCCTAGTATTTTGCATGGCATTTTGTTTGGAGGGAGGAATCTTTCGCTGCATCTTTTTGTTTTACAGCTTTTATCCTTTACGAAATACATGGCATACGATTTGCAATATTTCTATTCAATAATATATAGGAATAGTTATTCCTACGAAGCGTACTGCTCATACACTCAGTGACAGAAACAGACATGCACCCACATACATGTAGATGTATATATAT
>NC_068981.1:46218560-46220792 GCF_001194135.2 Octopus bimaculoides
GTGTGTGTGTGTTTGTGCGTGTATACGTACGCATATGACCATCTATCTGTCTATCTATCTATGTATCTATCTATCTATCTTTCTATCTATCTATCTATCTATCTATCTATCTATCTCTCTATCTCTCTCTCTCTCTCTCTCTCTCTGTATATATATATATATATATATATATATATATATAAATGCGCGCCTGCGTATGTGCATGTGCCTATCCATTTGGAATTGAAATGAGGTAATTCGAGTAAATGTAAGAAATTTCCGATTGAATCGCTTTATAACATATGAATGAGAAACAAACATTTAGAAAAAAATGTTTGAAACCAATAAAATAATATGTGAATAAGATTTAATTGAGAAATAGCTGCTTAATCAAGTATAGTGGTTTAGAAAACATTCATGTGGAGTTGTCGACATGCAAACATTATTACGTAATATTGACACAAACAACTAAAATGATTAGAGCCTATGCTGAAGATGATGAATAGTTAATTTCGTTAATATTATTTTTTTTTTCAAAATCTGAATCATTCATTGGAGTTAGAAAATAAATAAATACTTTAAGAGGAAAGTAAGGAGAAAAAAGAAAACAAAATAAAATAGAAAAAAAAACATTTAATGAAATTATAGACAATTTTATTTGCTCTGTTTTATTTCCTTATTCATATTTTTTATTGACTGCAAAGAATTTAGCTTCAGAGTGCAGCTCCATGTTAACTTTCTGGTAGCCATAGACATTTTTTAAATCTTATATATACACATTCGTTTTTATAAACTTTATGCTTCGGTCACTTATTATTATGTCAATGTTGATATGTATGGCATGGTTTAATATATCGAAGATTCCTTTGTAGCTTGTAATTTCTACACACAATGTTCTTAGAGGTGTCTAAAATATAAAAAACAATATGCTACTGAGAGAAATTCTATGAATCATGGGCAACGCAATGTTTGAGTCTTCAGGGCAATGCAGTTGATATACAATGGTTGTATATACGATGCATATACAATTTTTGTAAATTATATGCAGTCTCATATACGATTGTATATACATGACAAACCTTGTCATGTATATACGAGGCGTTTGAAATAAAAATCCAAAAGTAGCTCGTGGTATTGCCGGTATGTCGTAAGAATCTGGTGTGTTGACCTGAATTGAACTTTCCGTTGGAAAGAACATCCAGAAATTCACAGGAAAGGCAAAATCTTTGTTTCGAAGACATAGGAACAAACGAAACATTCCTCAGAGTATTCAGTAATCAGTAAATTAGACATTCGTCATTAAATATATTCCATGTTGGAATGAAGATTTCAGCATAGCGCAGAAACTGTAAGTGGTCTGTCATTGATAAAACGAAATCAGGTTGAAACAGCGATATCTGATGAAGCGCCAACGATATTGCTTGTTAAAAATACAAAGATTCTTAGTACAATTTCTCTGAGACAATACGTTACAGTTAGAATCGTTTTCCTTTCTTATATTCATTAAAAATTTCATGTATATTTATATATATAATTATATATACTAAATTAAACTTTTCGCTGTTTCCATTGATTTAACTGTACAGCTGATGCAGATCTTGCTGTTAAGATTTAAATAATGTGATAAAGTTGAACCTTACGCCCCCACAAAATCTGTGAAGATCAATCATTCTAGCTGGTGAGCGGGTAGATCCGTCAGACGCCAGGATAAACGCTTGGCTGCACTTCATCTGTCTTGAAGTTCTGAGTTCAAAATCCGTCGAAATTCACTACGCATTTCGGTTTTTATTGTCCTATAAAATTAGTAGCAGTTGAACACTGAGATAGATGTAATTGAATTACTCCACCCCGAAAAAAATTTCTGACATTGCGCCAAAATTTGAAACCAATATATGATGTTTACTGCAGCCAGGCATGATGTTTATTTCAATATATTAGAATAATAATCATAAAAGAAGCAAATAATAAAACAAAAAATCAAGCGTAAGTAATCATAAATGAATAATTGTGTTCATAGACAATATACAATATATGTACCATTATACGATGGAAATAACCTGTGTTGAAATCCGGCAGAGAAACGACAGGCATTATTCATTGAAATGTTCTTTTCTTTTTCCTCTGAATAGTACGTTCTAAAAGTAATTAAATGCTTAAATTTTGTATAATTTCATGAAAACTTAAAAATTCTGCAATATGTATTGCTATGTGATATAACAATTTCGGGTTTTGTTTCCAATATAATATATCTAC
>NC_068981.1:46221544-46222029 GCF_001194135.2 Octopus bimaculoides
ATATATACGCACACGTACACGTACACACATATGTACATATCCGTGTGTTTGCGCAAATAGTCAAAGAGACGAAGAGAGTGATGTTGGCCAAGAGATGGACATACTCATACATAATAATAAATATATAAAATATATGTCAACATTACCATTCGTATGCTCATACGCCAGAAATTAGTTACACGCTACCTAATATTTTCTTTGAACTACAACATTTTATACCATTATACGCACATATTCATACACACACATATACACGCACGCATAATCATACATGCACACACACACGGACACACATATACACACACGGACACACATATACACACACGCTGAAACGTACGTAAAATTATATACCTTTACTGTTTTTCAGATATATGAAAAATAGTAGGCACTATCTTTGGAAAATGATACAATACATGTTAGCAGCATATAATTTACAATCCAGAATTACTGCAATTTCGAAGCCTATAGCAGGACTTAGCACACAA
>NC_068981.1:46222275-46226893 GCF_001194135.2 Octopus bimaculoides
GACTATGTTACCTTTACACTAGCGAATTAGCCTTCCTGTTTCTATTAAATTTTAGAATAATATTAGTTCGTGTTTGTTCTTTGTAAACGAACTTTGTATATGCATTAAGTGCGAATGTTTTTCTTTTTTTATACGACGCCGTATTTTACAATTCTACAAATAGTAATAATGGTATTTTTATATAAGCTTAAATCTTATGGCAATCACCGTGCAATGACTAAGGAAAAGGTCTAAGCACTCGTTGAAAAAAAGAAGGCTGGAAAGAGGTTTAAGAGACAGGATTTTCTGACCGGATAGTTTAATGAATGTGTACTGGTTTAAGACACCTGTTGGTTTGGAAACCTGAGGTGGTGTATCTGCATTAAAAAAAAGAAAGATGCCTCAGAGCATTTCCAAGAGCAGCCTGATACACCATTTCAGACATTGGAATTTATGTACCGAAACAAGTGTAATTCGCTCGTCAAAAGTTTAAGCTCAGATGAATCCGGAATTTACATTTCACCAGTAAAGGACATCCTACGTTGTATATAAGATAATATGCTACATTCAGTTTTGGTTGAGTTCAGCATCTTTAACGTAGGAAACCCAATTAAGTACCACTCCTTGGCACTGTATCGCTACTAAACTTTGACGTGAACGTTATCCAATGCAAATGTATTAGCGCTTAATTCATATCCCTTTCAATTTAATACGTCTCTCTAATAGTGGCTTCTAATGTACAGTAATTTCACTCCTTCTGGCCATAAACGCTATAATTATGGTCAGAGATTTATTCGAAACTGAGTGGATTCAGCATGATGGCCCCCTTCCATTGTTTCCCGGTAAATGGTCTGTTATATCAAGCAAGTTATCAAGATGTAAGTATGTGCTATCGCTTATCCTCTAATGGATAGGCTTTGTCAAGTAGGCTTTGTCTTCTTGTTTTACATACTGAAGCAATCTGAAGTGTCACTTAATCGGAAATCTGATGTATTGACCAATATCCGTTAGTACGAAAACACCGAAAGCTCACAGTTTGTTTTAGTGTGTTCTCACCTGCTTTCCAGATTACTTACTTTTTGATAGGCTTGGATTAATTTTGCTACGGTATTCCTCAAAAAGGTTCAATAAATATCGTTATTACACTTCTTCTTAGGTCAGTGGAATTAAACTAAAATCGAACGCAAAACACTACCATCACACGTGCCTATTATCCAAGTATTTACATCAACATCGGCACGTACTCAATAACAAGATGAATTACATAATTTAGAAATTCAGTATATCAAATGAAAATTTTATTGAGGCGGTAAACGTATATCTTTAACCAGTATGTGATTGAAATTCATCAATTTGATGCTATAAGTTTGGATATTTGGTAAATTACATCATCTTTTTCAGTACCTCACTATTTCATCATCTTTTACAGTACCTCACTATTTCTTGCGAACAAATATTTTCTCTTTCGAGTGCTCATTCTGTTAATCGTCAGATATTGCGCAATGAGTCGTTCAGATGTTCTGTTAGGTTAATATAAGATACGATTGCCTGAAACACGGTTAGAAAATAATGTGTCTTCTGCCAACTGTGAGGAGTTGTGTCAACTCAATATGGCATAAAAGTAAGTGGGAAAGTGGTTTATATTCTTCAAAGAAGTAAACGATGCTGCTGTGAATAACGATTGCGATTCATTTCTTTTGGTAATTGAAAGCTATATTTTCAATCCTGGACAAACTAATAACGCTTCATCAAACAATTCCCATATTGTTGCATCGATGATTATTTAGCTACCTATAGACACCATCTACATGGAAATAATCATAGTCTAATCAACAAAAATGGCCTTTATGCTGCCACGATAAACACAGAAGTCAATTAGGGTTCAAAACACATACAAATGTTCTTTAAATCAACTGATCATTATCATGCCATGTACTGAAATATAATTAGTGTCTGAAAAACGTTGACCAAACCGTATTGTACCATGGTTAACTCAAGAAAAAACAAGAGCAATGCCTGTGATACAAATAGGATGCGCCTACTGAGTTGTCGAAAAGGGACAAAAGACCAAACTTTTCGCCAACATAAACCCATCATTTTACTACAATATATTAAAGGGAATAAGATTAAGTATGTGTTTCCGGCATGTACCAGTATCAGTTAACAAAATATTATCCTTCTTAGATTAATATGTTTTTAGGAGAACATAGTAGGCAAAATGAAAGCAGTTGTAGATTGGTGAATCGTGATTTTGCAAATAAAATATTTGAGGTTTTCTCACACGCACATATTTATATATGTGAGTATATGCGTATATATAGTAATATGTGGGGATGCGCATGTGTATTTATATGTTTATAAGCATACACTGATACAGGCACACGCATATACATTAACATAATTCGTTCATTATATATCAAAATCAATCAACAATAAGTTTCAAAAGGTTTTGTAGTAGTAGTAATGATACTAGTAGTAATGGTAGTAATAGTAGTAGTAGTAGTAGTAGTAGTAGTAGTAGTAGTAGTAGTAGTAGTAGTAGTAGTATCAAAATTGGACTGAGCTATCTGATGCTATTTAATTTTAAGTCATTACGAAAATACGGCTACCGTGTGGTAGAGATGTGGGTTTAAGTCGTTAGTTTATCCAGTAAAGCGTCTATAATTACTAATTTCAGAACCTAAGCTAACTGGTGCTTTAAATGGTAAACATGTTTTTCGACCACCAAAGACTTTTCGGTTTTCATTTCACTGTTATCTCCCATTGTAGTAGATGAATTATATAATCACTATTACACACACATTATATAAGTGTGACGTAGCGTATGCATGTTTGCATACATGCACTCATACACGCACACACACAAGCACACTAACATATTTATGTGCATGAAATATATTTGTTCATATTTTATTTATAAGTATATATATATATATATAGTCGGATAGATAAATACATACATATATGCATAAATATATATGGGTACAAGATGTCACTGAGCGTCTAAACAATAGGAAGTACACAAACAAATAAGGTAAATACGCAAACAGCGAGAGAAAAACATCAAAAACAGGACAAGTAAAATAAAGAACGACCCTTCATCCTTTGTTGGCTGTCTATCTACTACTCAATTCGTGCATTCAACGACAATATGAGTCTTCGAAGCCAGTTACTCCCGTAAAATCCCGAATAAAATTTTGGATTTATGGATGGACAAAATTTGGTAACAAAATCCGGACAGTGGAGAAATACAAGGAAACCGACCGTAAATAAACATGGAGGGTCGTAAGACTAGAACGAGGGGAGAAATATTATCTTTGGAAAGAGAAAAGTTAGAAGAGAGAGAGAAGACATCAGGTCCTTAGAACGTCGTGCAGATAAGGAGAGACGGTCACGTGAGTAAAAGAAAAATGGACGATGGTCACGTGTCGGCAACGAGAGAGAAAAAAAAGAGAAAGAAGGGGAGAGAGAAATAGAAAATAGTGAAGGGCAGAAAAAGGGAATTAGAGAAAGATGGCGAGGATACAGTATAGAAAACATTCAGGTAGGGTCGTTAGACATTCTAAGGTTTGGATGTAGACTATCTCGCTTTCTATCTTTTCTCTTTTCAAAGAAAATATTTCTCCCAGCATTCACTATTTCCCCCTCATTCTGTCTTTTGTCCCTCTGTGTTGGTTTTCGTTCGGTTTCCTTGTATGACTACGCTGTCCGGATTTTTTCCCCAACTTTGACCCCTCCTTAAATCAAAAATTTTATTTTGGAATTTATGGAAGCTTCGTAGACTCACATTGTCGTTGAATGCCCGAAATGAGGAGTAGATAGACAGCCTACAACTGATGAAGTGTCGTCATTTCTGTTACTTGTCCTGTTTTCCATTTTCTCTAGTTGTTTCCGTATTTAACTCGTTTGTTTCCGTACTTCATGTTGTTTACACAGTTGCTGATTTTCCCTTATATTCATATATGTATATATGTTATTAATATTATTATTTAATTGAACGCCACGCATCCATTTCCAAGTAAGTTTAACTTAACCTTTTTTGATACGAGTCTGCTCTATACAGTTTTCTCCCCATCTTTCTCTAATGCCTGTTTTCTCCACTTCACCGTTTTCTATTTGTCTTTCTCCCCTTCTTTCTCTTTCCCACTCATCTCGTATCTATTTGCTCACACTTGACCATCGTCCATTTTTCTTTTCCTCGCGATCATCTTTCTTTTCCTGCACGACGTTCTAAGGACTAGGTGTTTTCTATCTTTCCTCCTTTCACAGAAAAATATTTCTACTAGTGTCCAATATTTTTCCCTCATTCAGGTCTAACGACCTTGCATGTTTCTGTTTGATCGGTTTCCATGTATGTCACCATTTTCCTGTTTTTGTTCCTAAATTTGACCCTCCATAAATCCAGAATTTTATTTGAAATTTATGGGAGCAACTGGCTTCCAAGTCTCAAATTGTCATTGAGTGCTCGAACTGCGAAGTAGGTAGACAGCTGACAAATAATGTGTTACTTATCCTGTTTGACTTATCCTGTTTTCCATTTTTTCTCTCGTTATTTGTGTATTTAACTCATACGTTTTCGTATTTCGAGTTGTTTACACGGTGACTTTCTGTACCAATATATATGTGTGTGTGTATAAAA
>NC_068981.1:46227567-46230399 GCF_001194135.2 Octopus bimaculoides
TATATATATATATATATATATATGTATGCATGTATGTATGTATGTATGCATGTATGTATATATGCATACGTATATGGGCGCAGAATAATACTACTTTTTATGTTCTGTATTTCATCGAATCTCAGTTTTATATGGTATACTTATTGGAAATTCTCATCTAGAATTGTAAAGAAAATATATGTAGAGATTGAATGCTTTCCTAACGAATATTATCTATGGGGAGTCATAAATCTCATAAGCAATTCAAATAATAAATAACGGGGTCGGGGACAGGCAACCTTTAATAAAAGTTTTACGAAATATTGGGTTATTTTGATATTCACAAATGCATTTTATTTTTGTTTATCCAATACTTTGACACGTTTATAATATTGTCAATTTCATCAATGCTCTTTCATAACATTCGAAAGAAGATTCACCCGAGCATGTCTACTTTTATTAATTCAGCTCTATATGAAATAAACAAGAAATTGTTAGACTGTGCGTGAGATGAATACAATAGATATATATATAAATATTCAATATAATAAATAATTATATATAAAAGTAAATGTGTGCTAGTCTGTGTGTTACTTTGTACGTTTATATCCAGTATATCATAGATTAACTTACATGCTCGATTAAAAACAATATACAAGTGTACACCTATGAATGAACGACGACTATATGTTACAATTGACTAAAGTAAATATTTTCTATCAAACAAATGAAGGATTCTCTACAGTGTGACTTTATCTGCAATGAAAATCAAAAAATAGCAGGTTAACCTTCATTAAGTTCCACGCAATTTTTCTAGAAAACAATGCATTGGATACTGAGTATTGGGTAGTCACTGCTTTGGAGAAAGAGAATATACTTACGAGAAGGGCACCATTGTATTGAGGTCAGGTCAAACGTACACTGAATTTATCATCTCTTCAGCAATAGAACCAGCCGTCACTTTGATAAAGCATAATCTGCAAAGCTAATCGATTTTGGCACTTGATATAGTGTGAAGCAGGAATAGTCAGCTCTCTTCACGTACAATTTAAAACGGCGGACTTCCCGGGATGTAGCATTAAGAAAAGAGGAACACACCAATAGTTACTTACCCACTATTTTACTGTTCATTAATAAGACTGAAGCAGCGTGGAATGAAACATCTTGCTCAAGGACAAGGAATTATATCTTCAAACCCTAATGTCAAAATGTCAAAACCAACGTTTAAATGCAATAATAATTATCAGTCGTGGGAAAGAATAATGTCGACTGTTTTAAATGTAAAGAACAATGCTGATCGTTGAATCTCTTATGAGCATTGTAGTAATTAGATTTGAACTCGTGTAGTTGACTTTTAAATACATCATAAACCGTTAACAGTGAATTTGATCCCTTTTTTGTACATTTATTCTTTCTACAAGTATGGGCTTCTACAAGATATATATTTCGAGGAGGTCCATCATTCTACTAGTTTCTCCTTTACAATAATACCATATACATCTGATATATAATTTCTCCGTATTTTCTTCTTTCATAATCCTGTATCGCTTTATAGCTATTGTTCATTGAAAGATAATTAAAGTCGAGATATAACAAAAAATATATTTCATAGAGATTCGGTACGTTATTTTTTAAATCAACCAAATATAAAACGTGCTTTTGTCGGCAGTTCAGTAATTTAGATTAGGCATAAGCTTCTAAAACTCCATTTAAGTCATGTATTTCAGATTCAGATTAAGATTATGTATTAAATAAAAAGCATTTTGATAAACACATGAAGACATAATTTTCGTAGATCGGTTTCTATTTCTTTTTGATTAGGAAGAATATCATATATGCACCCCAACATTCGTCTAACGATGAAATTATATATCGAACTGACTTACCAGTTTCGGTTGTTATTAGTACCTCGTTTAACGATTGATCTCTGGCAACTATCATATATGTAACAACAATTAAATGAACAGAAGTGCTCCAATAAAATGTTGATGCACTTACAAGAGAACGATTCATGTTTCATTAACATGAATAAAGAAAGCACCATGAAGTGGAGAAGTAGGTAGCCATCATTTTTGTCTTTTGTTCATGTTTAATTCATAAAAATTGTTTCCTCAAAATTGTACATATTTGTTTACAATTCCAAACATAATTTGTTTCATCCGGATGAAATGCTTCGATAAATGTACTTAGTCATTAAATTTAACTCTCTCTTACATTCTCTCACTCTCTCTCACTCTCACATACACATACACACATATTTACTATCTCTTTGTCATGTAGATGGGGTTATGAAATTGATACAGTCGTAGATTGGACACGGTTCGAATATTGACTTAAATTTTAGTAATCATACCAAAGCTGTCTACATCAACGAAATTTTTGTCAAGGAAGATATTTTGAGGGTAACTTCAACAATATTGCCTGTGTAAAACATAGCAAGTTCACTGAAGACAGAGCAACGTTGCTTCTGTAAGATTTCAAACATATAGTTCGCTTTATTTTGAAGAATTCTATTTTCATTAATCTGTTGTCCGATTGCTAAAACATTTATTCTGTGCTTCTCGTTACACATCAATTTCTCAAGCATTTCTACAGATTTTCCACGATTCACCCGTTCTTATTCATCTCGTGAATGGTATGCTGCTGTGGGTAACATTTAGCTGATATCTATCTTTTAATTTTCTCTGTTTATTTCCAGGTGTTCCTTCCTGTTGAAGAGCGTAGGCTCAAAATGTAGAAGACTTTCTCACCTTGTTGAGTGTCAAACTAGTACACCTGCTTTTTGTTTGTACACCTGTCTTCGCTTTTTTTTCTGTAAATTTCAACTATATATATATATATATATATATATAT
>NC_068981.1:46230510-46235528 GCF_001194135.2 Octopus bimaculoides
ATATATATGGAAAAAAGACAAAGTAGAACATGCTAATATACTTTTATAAACAACATTTCAGTACCGGTTTCGATCCTTGAGATCTTTTCAACAGTAAATATGGATATCAAGTTTTCGAAAAATTAAATTTTGGCAAATTTAAATGAAAAGTCTTTTTAAAAGCATATTTGTATAGTATTCAAATACCAGGGACATTTTTCTTGTTTCTGATTCACTTGTTAACTCTTTACTACTAAGCCATGTAAGGGCACATCGCTTAGTAGTAAAGGTTTTACACTCACGATGGCCATCGTGATCTATATTTTTAGAACGGATGGTGCATTCTGTTCTTGAGGAAAACAGTTCATCGCACGTTGCTCGGTCATCTCTTCGAAACCTTAAATGAGGTTCGCAATGCATCTATTCAGAAAACGTAGATTTGATGCAGAGATTGATGAAATGAGCGGCACGAATATTTGATTGCCATAAACGAATTATTTGTCCAGATCGTTCGGGAAAAGGTGAAGGCTCGTACGATGTCTTCGAAGGGAGAGTCCATCATGTAAATATGTGTGCGCGCGCACGCGTTCGTGTGTGTATGTGTAAGTATATATATGTCTGTATATATGTATGTGTGCGTGTAAATTTTGTGCGTGACATTTTGCCCACGTGCGTGTATGTTTAAACTGCGTAGATAATCTTCGATTGATGGAACTTGTAATTCAATAGTCCAGGAACTTCACACTCTATTATACTGATCCCTCTTGTGTATTACGTTACGAATCTAATTGGATGATTTAATTCATTCATTTCATCGGGCAATTGCTCGTTTTTAACGAGATTGTAAGGAGAATGTTCGTTATTTGTTTGTGTTAATTTGTGAATGCATGTATTTGTGGGTATGTGTGTGTATATTTGTTTGTGTGCATGTGCAAGTGTGTGTGCGTGCGGGGGGTGAGTGTGTGTGTGTGGGTGGGCATGAATGTTTGTACATGTTGAGTGTATATGATACTGTCTTGTTATACTTTTTTAAAGAACTACAAATGACAGGGGTCGTATGTATTTGTTTGAAATTAAATGTTTGTTGGACATTTCGAAAATCTTAAAATAGTACGTAATTAGACAAGACACCTGCTTAGCATAATCAGTAAAGAAAGAAAAAGAACGATGCTGGTCATCATCATCGTCATCTTCATCATCATCATCATCATGCTGACGAAGATGATGACGGTGACTGTAGTGGTGTAAGAAAAACATTTTCGGTCGTAATATTTTTCAGGTATCATTCACCACTAGTATATTTCGTGAAGTTGATCACCGCTCTCGTCCGTCTCTCACAGGAATTAAACGTTCTTTCCATTTTTGCATTTTGATTTTTCCCAAATATTGATATTTTCCATTGACCCAATAATTCCTATTTCCCTCATTCGAACATTTTTTTCTACTGCCACCCTATATAAACAATGATCGTTTTTATTTATAATCTGTCCAAATTATTTAGTTTACTCGCTTTGATATATTTGTATCCAATATAATTTCGTTCGGGCGAAATGCTTTGCGGTATTTCCTCTGTCTTGACGTTCTGAGATAAAATTCCCTAGAGGTTGACTTTACTTTTCTGGAAATCAGTTGCGTACTGGGGTCGATCTAATCGGATGTCTCCGTCCCCCAAAATTTCAGACCTTGTGCCTAGAGTAGACCACGATATAATGGGGGCATCTCCTTAGCGAGTTTTCTCGAAAAGGTCCACCCCATTACTTATTTATTTCCACGTCTGGCACTCGTTCTGTCTGTCAATTTTCCCGAATATCTAAGTTACAGGGATTGGAAACAAGACAACACCGGTTGTCAGGCATGGATAGAGGACAAACAAGACACACTCACACATAAATACATAAGCGTACATTTGTTTGTATATATATATATATATATATATATATATATATATATCTGGAATACACAGGTGCTTACAATTGTCAAGTATTACCTCTAAATTTCAATGTACCTATATATATATATATATATATATATACGTACATATGTATGCATAAACACACACATACATATATAATCACGACATGATCCGTTTGGTTTCTGTCTATCAAATCCACTCACAATGCTTTAATAGGCCTAGGGCTATAGTAGAAGACACTTAAATAAAGAATCATGCAGTGGAGACTGGAGAGGAAAAAATTGTGATTGCGGGAAGCAAGCTTCTTACTTCACAGTCACACTCACGACTGTGGCTGTGCGTGAGTTGATATTTATTGTACCTGAGTGAGTGCAAAAGGTTTCTCCATTAGAATTTGCACATGAAAGACATTTTGAATATGCGTGGAGTACAATGATATGTAAAGGGAAATTATGTATATGTGTGTATTACTGCTGTTGCCACATTCATTTTGTGTAGTTCTATTTTACAATTTAGTCAACGGAATATATGAATATGTGTCGGTTTACGTATGTGAGTGTGTTTGTTTTTGTTGTGTGCATTTCTCTGTATATGTATGTGCATGTGTGTGCATATGTGTGTGTATGTGTGTGTATGTGTGTGCGAGCGTATGTGTTTGTGGTTGAGTGCTTGTGTTTATTTGTATATATATATATATATATATATATATATATATATATATATATCCTTATATACTATGTATCTCACATTCCATCCGGCTGTGCCCTACCAATTCGTTCCTCCTCAATTTACAGCATCGGTTCAACCATTGTCTCAATACATTCTAACATTCATAATTCCAATACCCAGTACGCAGAATCCTTTTTCTCTCATTTCTCCGTATTTTCACACCTCGTTCTTTCAGAAGACGAGCGAAAACGTAATATCCTCATTTTGTTTGGACTTTAACTGAGCTTCGTTCCATATATTTTGCACCATCTACATGTGCACACAAACATACACACATACTCACACTCACACACGCACACACTCACGCACACGCATATATTATAGATATAGATACATACAAGCATAGGAGCATGCATACGCGCATATTTAGAAACGAAAGTATATGTATGAGAATACATACATAAAACGAAGCCTACACATCTGCACATATACATACATACATACATACATACATACATACATACATACATGCACGCAAAAATACCCTGATTTTGATGCTGAAATTCCAATGAATGTACTTTGGATCTAGGTTAGAAACCAGATCCTTCACTATTAGCAAGACATCTTGAAATACAAGTCAATTACGATGTACATACATACATACATACATACATACACACATACATACATACATACATACATACAGTGACGTAGAACGTCATCACCTAAAACGAAATGAAGGCGGCAAAAACATAACAACAATCCAAAAGACCTTTGGATGTTGTATTTTACCCTTTAGGCAATATTGTTTAACCACGAAGTGTCGAAGTGTATCCCGTGAACAAGTTTGCAAACATGAGGCTGATAACATCATGAAACTTGGAAAGCAGCTACTTCAGCAGCATTCCTTGTATGATAACCTTAAATACATGGCCAAAGAAGTCACGCAACTCTGCCACAACTTATCAGATGAAAGGATAAACATATCTGAGCAGTAGAGTATGCATGGATATATTATAGAAACCTTTTAGATGATAGTAACATTCATCATCAAAGCAGTTCATTATGGACCAGTAACCGGATATTGTGAAGGGAATGCGTTTGAAGGGAATGCGTTTGCAACCCAGGAACAGGAAACATTAACCAAATACTGCAGGAAAAGCAGAAGAATGCAACAACCAACGCAGACTTTATGAATATAACATGGATGATATCACCCACATCATAAGCAGTTGTCCGAAAATGTGATCACGGTTATTATCTACCGATGTTGTATCTAGGACACTCAATAATGAAATTTGTTGGAAGAATAAACCCGAGGGCAAAGTAATAAGAGCCATAGTCACTCATAATAAAAAGGAGTACTGGTGGAATGTCCCAGTGAGAACCTCAATAAAATGTAAGCACAACATACTTTATATAATGATTTGGGATAGAGAAGAGACATTTTGTGCAGCTGTGGAATTTAGCAGCCCAGCGGATGTTACCAAAGCTGAAGATCAGTGCAAAAAGAGAATGCCTGCGTTGAATATTGAGAAATCTGTAGTTACTTTATCCAGATTACAAGTTCGGTTATATACCTGTAATTATTGGAGCCATGGGATATGTAACACACGGTCTAAATACCAATATTGGGGAATTAGGCTTCTGAAAACCATATTCGAAGACTACAGATCCAATTCGTCACTGGAACTGTAAAGATCTGTAAAACATACCAGTATATATATAAGCATGTCTAGATATGCAACAACTATATACATGAGAATACATACAAAAAAAATCATGCACATCTGCACATATACATACATACATACAAACAAAAATACCCTGTTGTTGATGTTCTTGAATTTTAAATATAGGGGCTTGGATCGAGGTTAGAAACCGGATCTCTCAGCAAGAAACCTCTGCAAGAAACCTCTGCAAGAAATTTAACTGAATAATGGCATGCGTACATAAGATACATACCTACATGTATATACACATACATACATACATACATACATACACATTCATACATATGGATGCATGTAATTTTACACCTCGTTAATGATAGAGAAATTTGCTCCTAATTACTCTAAAGAAATTATTTTCTAATCAGTTTCTCTTGTGAATTGCAATGTTTCGAGGTTTACAATACACTTAGTTTTTATTTTGTCATTTTATTTTAAATAACTAAACTTAAGAAATATAAATGATAAATGTTATATTGCCCCAAACTTGCTTCTTTCAAAGAAGTCCCTCTATTTAAAGTTTCAGCTACCTGAATACAAAACTGTAGCCGGGAACAAAACTGAAGCATTGGGTGGTCTCAGTGGAGCCGATATAAAAATGACTCACATAGAAGTAACAAGCAAACGATTCGCTATTATCAAGAATTATAATAATAATAATAATAATAATAACAATAATAATAAATAATAATAATAATGATGATGATAATAATAATAATAATATTAGT
>NC_068981.1:46235538-46236340 GCF_001194135.2 Octopus bimaculoides
ATAATAATAATAATAATAATAATAATAATAATAAAAATAACAATATTATTTTTATTATTATTATTATTATTATTATTATTATTATTATTATTATTATTTTCCAAATCTTAGAGTATTAAATATCAAGCACGGCCGATCTTACTAATCGGTTTCTCGCAAAGAACTCATTGGAGTGTTAGGTAAGTATATACATGGGTTATATATAGCAAATAAAAAAACAAAAAAAAAATGAAAAAGAAAAACAAACAAATAAATGTTTAGATTTGGCACATGTAATGTATTAATAAGACACGCTCGGCGAAGAAAAGGAGCAAAAGTTTTACGCTTCGAGCACAGCTCTTTTTCGGAAACAGGAGGAAGCAGGAAAGTCAAAGGTGGAGGAGGACAAAAGAATCGCCAGCGATCACGTGCGGTTACATTGTTGAAATAAGTGATCGGAAGAAGGAATGAAGAAAATGCTTTCTCGAGGAGGAAAATGATTAATACAGGTGTACGCACGTGCGTGTTTGTGGTAGCGTGTGTTAGCGTGTTATTTCTTTACTGCCCACAAGGGGCTACACACAGAGGGGACAAACAAGGACAGACAAACGGATTAAGTTAGTTATACCGACCCCAGTGCGTAACTGGTACTTATTTAATCGACCCCGAAAGGATGACAGGCAAAGTCGACCTCAGCGGAATTTGAACTCAGAACGTAGCGGCAGACGAAATATCCCTAAGCATTTCGCCCGTGTGCTAACGTTTCTGCCAGCTCGCCGCCAGCTAGCGTGTGGTGTGTGTGTGGTAGCTTGTGTATGTATGT
>NC_068981.1:46236664-46239554 GCF_001194135.2 Octopus bimaculoides
TATATATATATATATGGCAATAGTGGTAATACATCGACTGTCGCTTGTGCAATATAGATGAGGAAAAATGACCCAGGGCTTTTGCCAGCATTCTTTAATATCATTCGTGTCGTTGATGATTTTTTTATGTAACTCCTATATTAAATTTGCTCTCTCCCGTTTCATTTATGTTCGAAATGCCCCTCAAATGTTCACTCAAATGCAAATATTATAAACATTGTACTTTGTTCATTATATATGATAGACACTTGCAGATGTTTTTTTATTTATAAATTGTGATATTCTCCATAGACTGGAGTTTTTCACCTCACTTTATTATATATATGAGAGTCGAGCGTATCTAATTATTATGAACAACACTCCCCTGAGGTATTTTCTCTCTCTGTCATATTATTACTGTTTAACTTAATATCGATTTTGCTATTTTCTAAACTCTACCCAACGAGAAATAGACTCTACTACGCCATAATTACTGTTGGGGTGGGGGATTTCTCACAATAATATTTTCCTAGCAGCCGGTTATCTGTTTAGCCTAATTACTTGTAATAAATAAATATATAAAAGAAGATGACTAAGAATTAATTTATTTAATCTTGTTTACATTTCAGAGATAGATTCAGAGGCTTGTTTTTCTCGTTCTGTCAATCAATAGTTTTCGTAAATAATTACATTTTTTCCAACTTTGTAATATATTTTTTTTAATTTAGTAGTTGCTTTGTTGTACTTTACTTTAAATTAACTTTTCTGTAACTACTAGATATGTCAAGAAGAATAGAATTTAAAAAAAGATACTCAAAATACATCAATAAAATATCGAAGACATTATTTAATTAATTATATTTGTCGTTTCTTTTTTGTTATTTTTTCTTGTTTGTGTGTTGTTTTGCTTTGCTTTTTTCTTTTGTTCTGTTTTTATTTGTTTTAGCTTTCAATTTCTCATTCTATTCTCGCACAACATTCATTATATAGAAAAGAAAACAATTTGTTCTAACACGAAAATTATGATATATTAGATAACAATTGAACAACAATTTTTATTTGTATGTATAGTGTAATGACTATTTTAAATGTACATCTGAATATTTGATCGAATACATTTAATATTTACATCTTGAATAAATCAAGGAAAAGTTTTAAATTTATAATCAAATTTACACTTCCCACACAGCCAAAATATACTGGTATCTTTAGACTGAGAATCAGAGATCCGAACACCCAAGCATTCTTTTTCTTACGTGAATTTTAATGTAGCATCAACCTGTATCAAATATATATATTGGACAGATGGTTCCAATCCGTCCACCTTCCTCCCTCAAACTAATGTTCAATGTATCCGTCACAATCTCAATCCTAATAATCTGTCACGCATTTTTCACTCTAACAAAATTTCTCTCTCTCTCTCACTCTCTCTCTCTCACTTTCTCTCTCTCTCTCTCTCTCTCTCTCTCTCTCTCTCTCTCTCTCTCTCTCTCTCTCTCTCTCTCTCACTATCTCCCACTCTTTCTCTCTCTTTCCTTCTGTCTTGTTCAGCTTGTACATTATACCTCACATCTCTGGCTCTGTTTCCAGATGGGGAAACCATGTATCTTGTATCTTACTTTCATATACTTCTATAGTATACCACTCATTTCAGGGGGTTCTGTCTTGTGAATCATCGGTGAAATCACCGGAAATGGTGCCGATGTAAATGCGCCCATTAAATTAAATGGAGCAGTTGGCGTTACGAAGGGCTTCCAAATGTAGAGGCCATGCCAAATCAGATATTGCAGCTCACACGCATTTCATGTGAAATTGTCCATACCATGCCAGCATTTTAAAAATGATGTTAAATGATGATGATGATGATGATGATGATGATGATGATGATGATATTTGTATATATATATATATATATACTATCAGCTAATCCCGGTCACACCCGGTCTGTTTGGATGATGTGGCTTTGATCGTTTTCGGTTAGTCATTGTCTATAACAGCGTTTCTAAAACTTATGATTTCGGGTACCCTTTTTCGATTGGAGCCTCCTGCTGTATAAACAATTATTTGACTCCCCCACCCCGTCAGAAAACACCTTCAGGAGTTGTGAAGAACGAATTTGTACGTAGTCTGTTTCTGGGGGATATTCTATTGGACCTCAGTCTAGTCATAAAAAAACATTGATTTAATTATGAACATAGAAAGAAATTATACATTAATCCCTATTTTTGTAAGCTGTTGTATCCGTAAAAATCTTATTTGCAGAGAGCAGAAATTGAAAGAAGATATATGAAATGGACGCGTGTGTGTGTGTGTGTGTATGTGTGTGTGTGTGTGTGTGTGTGTGTATGCGTGTGCGCGTGCGTGCGTGCATGCGTGCTTGCACGTGTGTATGTGAGAGAGAAACATGTTAAGAAAGAGAGATAGTGTGAGTGAAGGTGTATGTCGTGATGATTGACGTCTTTTAAGGTACACACACATGCATAGAAAATGTCATCGTTTAAACTTTTTACGATTGTTGATTTATGGAAAAGAATATGTTAAATATTTGAAACGCAAATATGTGAATGAAAATTAAGCTCAGACCTCTACGTGGTAGCTAAACCTGGTAGAAAGAGCAGCCAAATCCCCCTCAAAATGCCCTACTGTCTTAATCCGGAAATTCTGCCTAATATGTAGTTTGAAAACTCCTAAAGAACGAATTTGTAGGTAGCCTGTTTCTGAGGTATATTCTATTGAACCTCTGTCTAATCAGGAAAACATTGATTTAATTATGAACTTAGAAAGAAATTATACATTATTCCCTATTTTTGTAAGCAGTTGTATCCGTAAAAGTTTTATTTGCAGAGAGCAGAAATTGAAAGAAGAAATATGAAATGGACGTGTGTGTGTGTGTGTGTGTGTGTGTGTGTGT
>NC_068981.1:46240871-46243462 GCF_001194135.2 Octopus bimaculoides
TACATAGCAGACTGTTACAAAAACTTACATGCAAACAAAAAAACGGAAAACATTCCGTCTCTGTCACTCTCACTCTATCTCTCCCTCTTTCTCTGTCAATCACTCACACATTCGCTCACTACAAAAAGTAAATATAAAATATTCAGTTATCTCACTCTCTCAATCATGCACACACAGACATACACCAGCCAGCACCATTGCTTTCTCTGCCTCTTCACAGGCACTGACAAATCTTCACATACACACTACACTTTCTCACACAGCCCATCACCCCCACATACACACACGTACGCACACCTCAATTCCCCCGCTTCACGTCGACTTCAAATGATAGCCCCAACCCACAAAGAGGTGAAGGAAGAGAGATAGCATAGCGAACGTTTTGGCTGACTGTCACCCTGTACTCCCCTTCTTGCTAGCGAAATGATATATGTCAACTGTGTGAGCAACTGGCTGTTTTAATGGCGGAATAAACGGGAATTCCATTTGAAAAATCTTTAATAGATTTTCTCGGTAAGTATGGGGCAAGGAAAACATACATAGTGCATTCCAATGTATGCACCCGTCTCCACATGTGTGCCACTTTTCACGCGAATCCACCCCGCCGTTTGGCAATGAACCTCAAGACAAAAAAGAATACAACGATCGCTCATGTCCAATTTATATTGTATATACCGTAAATCCTCGAGTATAATCCGCACTTTTTTCCCAAAATTTAATGGTTAAAATTTCTAGTGCGTACTATATACAAGGTTAAAAATGAAAAATATTTCTATGATAAATTTTCTAAGTGATAAATATGTAAAGGCAATTTATGTAATGTTTATTTTTCACTGATGTTATTACGGTTATTTCTTTATTTTCTGCAAACAATGTGCACAAAAGAGCTACACGTTTGCATTATGTTATATATACATTAATAATAAAGGACGTTACTGTATATATGTTTACAAACCAAGGACATTATATAGACCTCTTTGACTCAAGTTAGAGAAAGGGTGCATATTATACACAAGGTTTAGGTTTTTCAGAGGTACAGCTCCCTAAAAATCCTCTGCGTATTATACACAAGGGCTGACTATACTTGAGGATTAAAGGTATACACACACACATACAAACACACACCCACACACACACATACACACACACACACACACACCTATGTATGTGTGTAAGTATGTGTACCTATTTAGAAAAAAATATAACCAGTCTCATGAATTCTCTCTAAGTAGAATGGGAATTTTGAGATTTTAAAGTTATGTTTTCTCCTTTGTTGCGAAATGTGTTTTGGATAGATTATGAAAAAGTTATTCAGATTTTCGCGTTAGATTATGAAAGCAAAATTGAACGACATGATTAATCACTAAACATGACCACTTATAAGTTTCGTAAGTGAATCAAGATAAAGAGATAGCAATATCCTTTACATTACAATATCCCAAACAGAACGATAAGCTTAATCAGTGAATGGAATCTTTTTTTTTTTTTAGATTTTGTAACTCGATAGAATTTTAAAACAGTTTTGAAATCATTTTTTGTAAAAATATTTGATTCAAAAAGTCTGTCTTTAGCAATAGTAAACATTAAACATTTTTTAATAAAATTATATCACTTTTAATGGGATTGTAGCGTGAAGTCAGCAGAATATTCTCAAACTTACACATTCTGCTGAAAATAACTTAGTAATATTTTACTCAACAGTTTTAAAAATTGTAAAGCGTTCACCTTAGTTTTTCGGAACTTTGCTTTATGTAATGATGGAAAAATCTATTATTTTACAAAATCTGCATAGGACATGTCAGCAAGAATATGGTATGCAAAGCCTTTGACTTATTAATAAATATCTATGTCAAATATTGTAAGATATTTTCACAAGAAATCATATTAATATGCCCAACATTTCTGTCATGATAATATCAGTTGTTCTGGCCTCATATACAAGTTTTCTCTTTTGAGTTAGTTCACAACGTGAAATTCAATGAGACATATCTTGTTTTGAATGACATTCTTTAAAATACAAAGTGGAGCTGTAATATCTATCACACAACGAAAATTACTGAAAAGCTTACGCTTTAGGTCTGCTAACATTTCGTTTAATTTCTGACTTATTTCCGCCATTAACTTAATGCTTGATTAGAACTTGAAAAAGAAACTGGGTAAAGTTAAGTTGGAATTTAAGTGGTTTAGTAAAGTAAATCTTGTCAACGATTTGCTTTCGGATACACCATATAAAGAACAAGGTGATCAACATTCACATTGAAATGCATGAGGGAAAACTACTGAAATTTGCATATATCATTTGATATTGCGCATACACGCATACACATATAAATACATCGTGTCAAAGAAATCTATTTGTCTTCTTATCTTTTAGATTATGTATGTGTGCGTTCGGTAAAAATGTGTTTATTATGGTAGTTTGACCTTAGAGTCCCTCTTAGCGTGAGGCCTTCATGTATAATAATGCCCTTATATAAATAAATATTTTCTGGGAAATAAATGATGGATGTTTCCTTTATAAGGGTTTTTTTTACGCTAGCTACTTGATAAATTCTTATAAAATAATGTATCCTATTTTTTTAATTAATTAT
>NC_068981.1:46244457-46245781 GCF_001194135.2 Octopus bimaculoides
GTGTGTGTGTGGAAATGTATTTCTGGCTGTGTCGAAACAGAGTAGCTTCCCATACACATTGTTCCGAGTTCAGTCCCGGTGTTTCTACTATAACCTGGGGTTGACCAAAGCCTTGTGACTGTATACGGAAACTGAAAGAAACCTGTCGTGTACATATATATATATATATATATATATATATATCATATGTGACATTTATCAGGTTGCCATAATAAAACTCCGAAACACACACACATACATGCACATAACCATATGCGCACTCTTATATTCAAATACACGTCTAAAATACGTACATCCTATATATGCATATGCTCACTTACACTCGCGCGAAACACTCGCATGTACACCCACGTATATATACAACCATACACATGTACATATACATGCACATATATACATACCCGCATACATGCTCACACATACACGCACACACAAAAAGTTCATAAACACGCCTATATGCGTACATGCACATGAACCAAAAGCAGGGTGAAAGGTAAAATGCAGAAAAAAATGTGTAAACATATATAAAGCAATAAAAATATTAGAATATATTTCTATAAATATGTAACAAATATGTTAAAAATTATATTAAAAATATAAGAACGTAAAAACCTTGTGTACAAACACAGTAGGATTTGAAGTCTATCTGTGCCAAACGGCTTCACTTTGGCTGCTTTAACTTCGTTACTGTGACAACAGTCCGGATAATTTTTGATCAGAACACGTACAGGTGAGTTTCATAAATCAAAAATTTACTGTGTATGGTTTTGATAAAACTGTTCAAATACATGATAATGGTCTTTATGAGCTAATTCCCTCAACTCCTTATTCTTTAAATTATGCAAATGACCTGTAACGTAAATGTGTTCTACAATTTTGTATTTGTCTTTGTCACTTAGTTACAGACAAAGAGATACAACACTTGTGATGATGGCACCGATTGTAATACAAATAGTGAACCTTTTTTCTTTCTTTTTTTTTTTTGCATATCTCCAGAAAATAATTAATAAAACTGTACTTTTCATAACCTTCTAGGTTCGTTTCTATATTTCCGGATGATCTGAATATCTCATTTGGAGTTGATGTTAATTTCCACTTTGTAATTATGCCACATCTAGATATGGAGGTAATTGTAATAAATAGAGCAGTTATGCATTTCCTGTAACAGTATTCCACTTTGGTCAATATTACGAGTTGTTTTCCTAGGCTCACTTTTCCTACTTTGCACACACACACATTACGTACACACACATAAACACATAGACTTACATACGCATATACACTCACACACATACATAAATACGTTATATATATATATATATAT
>NC_068981.1:46246156-46249497 GCF_001194135.2 Octopus bimaculoides
ATATATATATATATATATATATATATATACATCTCTATAAACTTATGTATTTGGAAAGACTGACTGTTTAGTGTGTGTATGCATTGTATGTGTGAAGTAGCGCTCTTGTGTGTGAAAATGGGGAGAGAATGTAACACCATTGGCAACTGACACAGTCCATTATTTATGTATTAACATCAGACACTTATATAGAATCTAACTTTCTACTCCAGATAAATATGCTGCTTTAATCTAGTTAGTTAGAAATATAAATACAATTTAGTTTTCTGAATGATTTCAGCAATCTTGTTTGTTGACGTCATTTTTGATCTCATGTATTAATACTCATTTCTCAGGATAGTTAACACTTCTAAGCTTCTAGATTATTTATTATTTCTGCAGCGTTTGAAAAGAATTTTCTGTGATTATACTACACTTTTGATACATTTTAATCTTAAAAGTTTGTATTGTGGCATATTTTAATCTCTGCAATCAGTTTCGTTTTGTAAACGATAAAGTTTATTCGAAGAAATATTGCTCGTTGTGTTTGTGATTGTGTAATCCCCCTTTGCATATTACAAAAGAAGCAAAAGGTTTGGCCTTCAATATAGATATATAATGCTTCTTTATGTTTTGGGTAATACGTATCTGCAACTCTTGCAAATCACTGAACACGACCAGTTATCACGTATCACACATGAATTCAAACAGAATAAGCAAAATACATAACGAAGTGCCTAAACTTCCCACAGAAATTGCTTGTATTTATATAGTGAGGTGTATTTGTGTCAGGTGCTTCAAGTAAACAGTGAACTCTTGTTAAGCAGACTTTTGCTTCCGAACATAAGCATATAAAAATAAACACACTCAAACAGACATACAGACACAGACAGACAGACAGACACACACACACACGCAGACACACACACGCACACACACACAGAGACATATACACGCGCCGCACATGTACACACGGACATACACACATAAGCATATTCTTTTCTACTCTAGGCACAAGGTCCGAAATTTTCGGTGGAGGGTCCAGTCAATTAGATGAGAGGCAAATTCGATATCGGCGGAATTTGAACACACACACATATACATATTACAACTAAACTGGTTTTCAATGCGGCAGAAACCGCCTAACATAACTTTTATATCACATCGATAATGTCCTTAAACATTAGGATCAGATTCGAAATCTGATGCCATATATCTAGACTTCAGTAAAGCGTTCCACATAATATCCTCCCAACAAATTTGTCAAAAATTGGAATCCATGGTAAACTGCAACAATGGATTATGTATTTCCTACTGGACAGAACAAAGCATGTTGCGATTGGTAAAATCCACTCAAGTCCAGCAAAACTACACCCCCCCTCTCTCTCTCTCTCTCTCTCATACACACACGCACATACACACACACACACACATATATATACACATATATATACATATACATGTAAACGAATATACGTACACATATACATATATACGTATGTACGCCTGTAAATACACGTGTGTGTATGTATGAATATATGCATATATATGTGTGTGCTTGTAGTTAAATTCACCTATACTTACACATACATGTATGTGAGTGTGTGTATGTGTATGTTTGAGTGGACGTGCGTGTATACGACTTTTTTCTGAATATTTGTTTTCAATCTCATTTCTTTTACGATACAAAATATAGACTTGCAGGAACATTTTTGCTGTCACTCAAGCATTCAAGGAAGAAATAATATATCTAGAAACCGTAAGAACTATTGGAACCAATTTTTCATTCTTCTACATTTAGATTACTTCAGACACCCGTCGTAATATGTAGACGACATCCTTTTTTTATTGATCGATATTAAACGAAATGAATCTTGACAAACTTAAGTGCTTTTTAAAAAAATGCAGCCTGCGTTGGAAATTTTATAAGCCTATTAACAATTAACTTCATCGTGCATTGTATTCAGGACGATGGTCGGGTTAATAACGTAAATTATGGAGACTAATATCACATACAAAATAAGCTTTGTAATAAATACTATTTTTTTTTTTATATAATGAAATGTGGCTAGATAGAATATTAAATGGAGGCTGTGCACGAGCACGTCTCATGAAAATGTGCGTGTAAATATATGTCCTTTAGATATGCATGTGAATTTTTATATACATATAAAGTGACAAAAGCTGAGAAAGTACTGACTAAATAATAGGCTTAGCAGTATTTCGTCCGTCATTTTGTTCTGATTTCAACTTTCATCGATGTTCACTTTGCATTTCAAACTTTTGGAGTCTCTGAAATATGCTCCAGTTCAGCATTGAGGTAGATATAAACATCGTGCCCCCTCCTTCCAAATGTCATGCCTTGTGCGTGTCGGAAAATATTATATATAGATTCCCGTTATAGAATAACCAGAAATATATTTGGCGAAGACAAAATACATTTACAGATAGATCTTTATAACTGTTTCAAAAATTCAAACTAATATTTGTGTAATAATGCATTTTCATATATTGATGCAATAATGTATAAGTATCAACTATTACCAACACATGGAAGTGAACTATAAGCAAAGGGTGAAGGAAATGCTGAATGCTCACTTCGGAAGGAGTGGCAAAATTATTTCTCCCTTTAGTTTCTCCACCGTTCTATCGCTAACACTTCCCTTCTGATGCCATATTATTGATATTTCTGTTCTCTTAAAAGTTGGTTTACAGCTATATAATTTGCATTTTCCTCCTACTTCAATGCCTCAACTTCTCTAGCTTGGGCATATTAATGTTTTAGGCTTATGTGTTGATGATAATTTCTATTTATTCCTCATTGCTTCATTATGCAAGAGCCATTTGCGTAATACACGTTTTTGTATCAGCCAATTTTTGAATAATAGGGACCAGGAGCAACAATCTATCTAAAAATATAATTTTTCTTCGCCAAATATCTTTACGATTGCGTTTGTGTACCATTGTCTAGAATATTAGTGACGTATTATCACATGTACGGGCTTGTACACCTTGTATTTTTATTACAGGCTTCACCAATACATTTCATTGGGAAACCTCTTGTGATGATTGATTGATGATTGATTGATGGTAGATTGATTGATTGATTTTCAGCAGCAATAAGTTGAAATTCTGACTGAAGACGCGAGAAATTCCAAATTCTTATAAATACTAACAATTATTATTTCAGAAGTTACCTGGAATTTTTTTGTTACACATTAGGTTTACAGCGTCACGTAATTATAAGTAGACTTTAATATCTCCTTCATAAAAGAAGGTGGATTTGACTGGAAATATTAAGTTAATGACATACCAAAACATGCAAATGTTACACAAATGCACACAGCTAGGTATTTCATTAT
>NC_068981.1:46249784-46250959 GCF_001194135.2 Octopus bimaculoides
GGGCAAGTGTTTTCTAGTATAACCTCAGGCACACCAAAATCTTGTGACTGAACTTGGTGGACGGAAATTGAAAGAATCCTGTCGCACGTGTGTGTGTGTGTGTGTGTGTGTTCGCCCGCACCTGTGTTTATGTGTGTGTGTGTGACTGTGTTTGTTTAACTATCTTTGTCTGTCAGTGTCTGTGATGGTCTCCGACTTTGTTTGTCAACCGCTGTTGGTGTTTTTGCATTCCCGACACTTAGACGTTTGGCAAAAAGTGACCTATAGAATAAACACCAGGATTCAAAAAAGTGCTGTGATAGCTACCTTCGTCTAAAATTCTTTAAGGCACGCTCGAGGATTTTCGTAGACAAAGCCTGACACAATTATAAGATAAAAGAGAAAAAAAACATCTAATTATTTTGTCCTGGTATATTACCTTCATCTATATTCTCAAAACTTAAAATTAGCATTTGGTATTTTATAAATCACTTCATTCCTCAATATCACTTCATTGCCCGAACCAACCAGACAGTATTATACATTCTGTGCGAAAAATAAAGTAAGTTCTCAGGTTTGCTTCAAGAGTGCACAGCAAGAAAATCCCGGGCACTGGGTCAGATACACATCGAATCTTGTATGAAATTTGCACACGCACACACGCATATATATATATATGAATAAATGAAAATAAAAAGAATATATACACATATATATATACGCGCACACTTACATACACGCAGAGGGTATATTGTCTATGCTAATATAACAGATATTTTTTTCCATTCATTTTCTTCTTTTCATTTATATAAGTGTCATAATAGTTCGGCAATAATATGTGTTACGCGACATTGTGACGATAGACATGCGACTCGACGATTTCTGTTCCACGAGGATTCACCGGCAGTGCAGTAATCCATTCTCACGTGATATTAATTAGGCATTTATTCAGCAGCATTATGTGTGAGCACAGTGACTTGGATGTATGTTTATCGATAACCATGTGGGAATAGATATTTACATAATTTCTCATGCTTATGAATGTTTAAGTTTATACATATACACATATATAGAAATAAGACTGAGACAAGCTTACATATATACGTACCAACACGTACACACACATGCAATTATATATACATACATATATATGTAATTGTATAAAATTAGGTGTATATATATATATATATATATAT
>NC_068981.1:46253636-46254893 GCF_001194135.2 Octopus bimaculoides
TATATATAGTAGCAATGCATCTCGGCGTCGCCAAGGTGTTATAACGTACAGTCACATTGTATTATCTGTTAGTTTCTTCTGGTCAGAATAGTCTACAAACTCACAATGTTTCACTGTCTTCTGATGTTTCACGCATTCTTAGAATAACAGCTGTAAAATAATCAGCCCGCCACCAGAAAACTCCACATGCTAGAAATAACAGGTAAACGATATTAATCCGGAAATGAATTATTTCCGCTTTCCAAAATACCTAAAAGTGAAATTTGGAAGTTTGTAGTTTTTTGAAAATAGTGAGGTAATTGCGTGGATGTTAGGGGTACGTGATTTTACTCTTCCTTTAAGAAAACAGATAGAGGAAAATTGTTAAAGATTCCTACTTTGTGTTGTTTTCCACGTGGATTACCTACGAAAAAATTTCAGCACTGATTGTCAAGCCGTCAAGAAGTATTTGCGCTTATTTGTAGTATTGATGTGCCCGAGAAACGTGTATGAACATGTATAAATATATATGGTATTAAAATAAATCATCTTTACAGACCATGTTTGTAATTATCTATATGACTGATAGCAAAGCGTGTAAAAAATGAAATAAATTCCAGGTTTAGACATATGTCGATGAAGTTAGTGAAGTGGTAACATGTTGTTGAGGACATAGTGTCTCTATACATTATAATGAGAAATTGAAAGAGGGAGATAATGCTACTCTGTCAGCGGAAACAGGGAAGTGAAGTGGGAGGCGTTGCCTGCAAAATTAAGGGCAATCTTATTTAGACTTATTTACCATCCCAAAACAGTATACCATCAGAAGAAGACCCCACCTGACTGTATTTCCTTATAACATATAGGTGTTTTTTGATAATTTGTTTTTGTTGATTATTTTAATAAAATATGTATGTGCACATTTTCATAAATGTTTGCATAGCACGATCACCCTTATATAGTTGTTGGTGGCTTAGCAGTCATGGGTGGAGTACAAATTAAGAAGTATTGTTCAAGTTAGTCTTCTTTTGGAATGAAGAAAACTATGTAAATATAACTTCTTTTGCGCGCGCACACACATATAGACGCTGTATGTGAAACTTTCAGTAACAATTACGTTAGTTGTTGCTGCGTGCACGCACAAAATTACAGTTCGATTCCAGTAGAAATGTCCTATTTTTATTTTGTAATTCGTGTTTGTGGTGAGCGTATTGAAAATACTGAACTTCGATATAAACTATAAAAGAATTTTGTTTCAGAAATCGTGTCGCGTACCTG
>NC_068981.1:46255832-46258042 GCF_001194135.2 Octopus bimaculoides
ACACACACATACACACACAAACACACACACGCACGCACACACGCACGCACACACGGACAACACACACATATACACACAGGCGGCGAGCTGGCACAAACGTTAGCACGCCGGGCGAAATGCTTAGCGGTATTTCGTCTGCCGCTACGTTCTGAGTTCAAATTCCGCCGAGGTCGACTTTGCCTTTCATCCTTTCGGGGTCGATTAAATAAGTACCGGTTACGCACTTGGGTCGATATAATCGACTTAATCCGTTTGTCTGTCTTTGTTTGTTCCCTCTGTGTGTAGCCCCTTGTGGGTAGTAAAGAAATAAGAAATAACACATATACACACACACAAACTGTCTCATATCTATCATTTTCTTCAATAGTATTGTTTTTTTTTTCTTCAGTTTCGCCTGATCTTCCAAGTAATATCTATTAATGAAAACTAATTTTGCTTTCAAGCAAATAAGTAGAAAGGTGAGAAACCTGATGAGGTGTCATTTACATTTCATTTCGTCTAAAATAGATAATTCGTTGAAACATACGCACAAGTACTGAAATTTGATGGAAAGGGTTTTCCGATTACCTCGAATTATGTACCTGCCAGGTACTTAATTTGTCGGGCCAGGGCGGTAAAAAGCAAAGCTGACCACTACAGAATTCGAGCTTCAGAACGTAACGAGCCAAATGAAATACCACTTAAGCATTTTGCTTGCTTGTTAATGATTCTGCCAGCTCCCTGCTTCAGGTAATTATAAATAATAATAATGTAACTCATTCGACGATTATTTAAGTCGACTACATAGCTGAATGGATTATATTTCCCCTGCAAATATGAAGATATTATTCCCAGTTAGAAACATGACTATTATGTGATGGTAGAAACAGTAACTTTAAAAACTAGCTAGACTAACGTTATACAAACTGAGTGCCCAACACTGAATCTGAAATCGAAATTGTAAACTAGGTCGCTAAAATTAATAAATGCAAAAGTATATGTGAATGTATTAAGATTCCTACTGACACCAAGTTATTGAAGTCAGAGTATGCAATAGCAATTAAAACCTCTACGTAGATCAGATTTATATTATTATATCAGAATATCTAATTGATAGCCATACCATTTCGCATTTTACTAATATTTCCTTCGAAACTGCATCAAGTGTGTCTCAAAAGGAGTTAGGTCACAACAGTTATTAACCAAGAGGGTTCATTTTACGTACTGCCAGTATCAAAATATAATATAAATTTCGAAGAAGGTGCGTCCATTATTTAAGCGACCATATGTCCATATAATGGATTGCTCGATTGCTTCTATCCGGAAGATAAAACATGTCAATAATGGCCGGAACAAATTAATCCTCCGGGCTGAGAACTTATGGATTACATAAGTTTAAGCTACGGCTTATTGATCTGGAATGTGTGGTTTCAGTGTTAGAATTAGATACCAATATGGTGATATAATATCTAGAATATTGGCAGCGAAAGTATTTCAGACTCGAATTATTTGTGCATTATGCAATAGTTTCCTAGCATTTAATATGAGATATAACTATTTAGAATAAATTTTATACGATGTTGATATTCAGCTACAGGTTAAAATAAGATCAAACCTATGCTATTTTTGTTAGTTGTAGAAAAGCCACCTTATAATAAATATTTCCCATGAGTAAATCAATAAGAATTCCTCTTCTTGCTCGACCTGCTGGGAATAGACGCTATATTTTCTTCACATTACACGGTGACATCTTTTAAAAGTAAAATACTTGTGTCATATAGAAAAATGATAGACGTTAAATCAAACCAGAAAAAATAAAATTGTCCTGAATGATCTTAAGTCCTGTTTATCCATTCTAATACTGGTCTGAAGTAATAGTAGCAACATTTAGTTAAGTGTCATTGCGTGCGTTTTCACGACTAGCAGCGTGTAGAAAATGGAAATGAAAATTGCAATACCACAAAAGCTAAAAGTATAATCATGTGAATTATTTATCTAATTATTTGCGAGCATTTAACTGTTACACCTAGCGTTTTGTCATTATCAATATTTATATACATAAATTTATTCATATATATATTACTCTCTCACCCTTACTCTCTCACTCTCTTCCCCTCTCTCTCACTCTCTTTCTCTTCCTTTCTTCTTCCCCCCCATACCCCTCTTCCCTCTCTCTCACTCTCTTTCTCTTCCTCTCTTTCTCTTCCTCTCTTTCTCCCCCCATACCCACC
>NC_068981.1:46258052-46260205 GCF_001194135.2 Octopus bimaculoides
ATTCGTAACTCATTTAATATTACTAATACTGTGAACAGCCAGACAATCCACTGCATGCACCTTCTTGTATATAGAGGTTTGTTTTCATGGGGTTTGAATTATCTACTATAAACATCGTGAACATGCTGCATTGTATTTTAAAAACAGATTTTTCTATTAATCTAAAAGTGTGCTTTCTAATTATTAATTGCATGGAAAACTACAATGGTATTATTACAATTTGTGCCTACAATATTATATAATACGAACTCGCAGAATCATTAGCAAGGATAAAAATCTGAACGGCATTTTTTCCAGTCTTAAGTTGTGTTTAAATTCCGCCGGGGTCGATTCTGTCTTTCGTCATTTCGTGGTCGATAAACTAAGTACCAGTTGAGCATTGGCCTCGGGGTAATTGATTCGTGTCTTACTCCAATATTTCAGCCCTTGTGTCTATAACAGAAATGATATCATGTACCACAAAACAATTGGAATTTCATGTCCTCTAAATATATCCTTTAGTTTATTAAAATAGCAGTATGTGGCTAATTATCGCGCTGAGCCCGATAAAGCAGTTTAGTTAAAATAAGAAAAACAGTATAATCCCTCGCATACAATGAGGGTAAACAATATACATTTAAGTGTAACCTTTAAGACATCGGGTGATATGCGTATTGTCTATATCTCATCATTATAGCAGTTGTTTCCTTTAGATTCTATCTCAAATTACAATTCATTTTATTTTGAATTACATTTCAAAATTTATCTAATAATCAAAGTTTTCTATCATACGAGTAGTATACCGTTGCTCGACACTAAAACAGTAAATTGGTTGGTCTATTTTACGCACATATTCTCTCTCCCGAAATGGGGTCTGGACAATATTAGATAGATTCATGCATGCATTGTTAATTTCTAAAAATAGTTAAGCGCATAATTCTGATCTGCGTTCAGCCTATTAAATTGCCTCCAAAATGTAACTAGTATTTAAAATGTTAAGCATCAAAGAAGAGTTCGAGGATGTTGATCCCCTAACTTCGGAAAACGAAACTGAATAAAGTAAAACCACTTTGTACGTCGCCCACACGATTCAGCCCATAATTAGAATTTTCACGCATATACTACTGAAAACCGGATGCATGCGTATAAGTGCTTCCCTCATTAGAGCTTTGTCTCTGTACTGGAAGCATCAAATTGTTCATAAATCTTCTTTATGTATAGAAATGTGTGTTCTCGAGATGCTTCACACCAGCAGAGAAGAAGTTGACCTATGTAGAAAGGAGCCCACCTTTGTCACCTGTAACTACCGCTCTCTTATTAAGACATAGCATGCATTTCCAAATAATGAATTCAGCAAGATTCTTCTGCTATTTTTAGAAGATTGTTCGATCACCAAAAATTTACTCAGCTAATTCATTATCATGGAATACATAGCAGTAGTATTATATAAATGACAAACAATCTTCTGCATTTTCTCATTTAAGGAAACTGCACGGTGATTATAGAAGAGATTCAAGAGCTTGGAGCATATCAATTTGTAGGATATCTTCCAAGGCTGAATTATATTACCTGTTTCGACTGTTTTGTGAGGAAACTGCTGAAGAGTTTCTTGCGAACTTGACAACTTACCATACATAGTTGAAGTAATTCGACAATGTGCATTTTCATAATGTTTTTCTTTTAGTGCTGTAATAGGAGAACTGCGAAACAGTATTTGAGAGGAAGCTTTGTGAACGTTATCAATATTCATAAAAATTGAACAGAAATTAAGAATACTTGCTGTTCTAATATAAATATGCGTACAGCACACAGTGATATAGACAATATAGGTATTCGATAGATTTTGTGGGATAACATTTCATATGATTTAATTTACTTTTAATTGTCCCTATTAACCAATAGTCTAAAAGCGGTTCTATTTCTATAGTGTAAGTTCTCACTGCAAGGGCGTATTTTCTTTCAACTTTCGTGTTACGTATTTGCCATAGGTTACAATATTGTCAAAGGGGAAAATATCAGAATTAAATTGAAAGTAATTAAAATTTCAAATTAAAATAGTTACAATGAAAAGATTGTAACGCCAAACAATTCATGGTGTGTCGCCAAATAAAGTAAGTGTTGTAGTCGCTTCAGGCATTATGTGATGAATATATCTACATACATTCAATTATAAA
>NC_068981.1:46260310-46265665 GCF_001194135.2 Octopus bimaculoides
ATATATATATATATATATATATATATATATATACACAACTCTGTGTTATATAATGTGAATTAACTAAAGATATAATTGGAAAATTAAAGATCAATAAAATATATAATGAAACATCACCTTAAAAAAGATGTAATTAGTGAAGTTATTTCTGGTAAAACATGTTTTGCTCAAACTATTGAGAGAAAAAGTAAGAGAACAAATTACGTATTTTAAGTAGACGGGTCAATGTTTAATGTATCGGGGTATATAAAAACTACGTAAGGTGTTATACTGCGCCTTAGATTATATTGTATGGGCTCTCGCATGTGTGGAAACAATGTGTAAGAGCTTGCTATACACAGTATCCGTAGTGAATAGAACCGCATTAATTTCAAGTCGGGTTTGGCTGGATGTGTGTTGGTTTTTCTTTTTTCTTCATATTTATGAAAATTATTTCTTTATTCTGCAAGTTATATATGTTAATGTATACAGCTGTGATTGAGACTACGTTCATTATTTTATTTTCCTGTGTTTGTCATGTTATTTCATAATCGGTTGTGCACATATACGGAGAGGTTTCTCAGTTTAGATTTCTAGCGGCCAAATTGTGCTGCCTGTGTAATATTCGTTACGCATGGTGTAGTAGACGCCATAAATTACAAAGTCGGTAGTGACATGTCTCAGCCGAACTTCAGGCCGTTTTGCAGTGTACTTATCTTTCTGTTCTTGAGGCACCATTTCTTACATTCACATAGCTGTAAAAAAAAAATCACCTGAGAAAACCTATTGTATGTCCATTAATTCCATGTTGGTAATATTGCAGACACCAGCAGTTATGAAGTTGCTGAAATTTGATAACTTGCGAAAATAGGCGTTGGAAAATTTTGTTTCAGGGCCCACATTAAGCTCTGATGATGACTGATTACAGCTATGATGTGTTCATTTGGACTCATACACGTTTTAGAAGTGTGTGATCATGATTAGTGTAATCTTCTGGTTAACTGAATTTAATCGAAAATTTAATCCATAGGTAGTTAGTGGATTGTTTTCATATGTGCCAGTTTTTAGCATTCAAACAAAGATGATAGAGGAAAAAGGCTTCTGTGAGTGACTTTGTTGATGATGTCGTTGTTGGTTGCAACGCCGTGCTATTGAAATTTGTATGTCGAGTAGGAGAGGTACGAAGTGCTTTAGTATGTTCAGTGTCCGTGGACATCCATGATTACAAGGTGTAGTGGCTATTATAGACATTATTATGTCAAATATGAAAATTTCTCAACCAATTCTTCGCAAATAATCACAGCAGAAAACACAATGCACAAACCCAAATTCTACTTTTTTTCCCCAAGGGTTTTGACAACCACACGGGAAAAACGGAAATATTAATCTAACGAATGCATTACCTTCACTCTTTCTCTGTCTCTTTTTCTCTCACTTTCTCCTTCCTTCTCTCTGTCTCTCTCTCTTTTCTCACTAATCTGTTGAATAGCAGCATAGTCGAGATGGTATGTTTTCTTCTCTTACTCTTATTTTTTTGCAAACATCTTCAAAATGTCTTTCTAAAATGAAATTCCATTATGCAGCTGAGGAGTACATTTTCATTGTACATTCTGTGGTGTCCTCACTACATGAATACATGTAGCTTGTACGAAACATACGTACTGCTATATAACCTATTGAATGTTGTTGCTTATCTTCAAATTCTCTCTCTTTTTGTTAATATTTTGAAAAATGAGCGTTTGAATACTAGGACTAATTAAAATACTAGGACTAATTAAATCGTTTAAAGAGGCATTTTGATGTATTTTTATCATGGTTATTGAAGACTAATGTTGCAAAAGCAACCTTATCATATTGATAGTGGTATAAAAATATAAGTACTTCGAGAACGTATCTCCTTCAGAGATTCAATATCATGTTAACGTCTAATTTCTAGAATGATGTTTCTCCATGAACAATCTACAGTAATTGTTAATTATCTATTTCTGCTACCCAAGGTATATTGGACTTCCTCACAGAAAAAAGTTACGGCAAATTATTAAGACTGAGTGAAATTGAAGTAATAATGACAATAAAGTTGTAATAGAAGCAATCCACAACTTTAGCCATGATCTACGATTATCACTAAGTATGAAGACTATGAAGCTGTTAGGAATTGCGTATACGTGCTTTCAGTTACGTTAGAAAGAATTTTTCTCTATGATTGTAAGAAGAGTACAAGTCATAAAACAAAAGTCATAAAAAAAATATGTCAGCATCCTAAATCTAGACTGCAGATATTTACTCAGAGTAACAGATAAATGCACCTATATATCAAATTGAGCTGAAGAAGTTATATATTTCACTTAATACGAAAACAGAGAGCGTGGAAAGATCACTTATGCATTTCATTTCGTGCGTATAAAAAAATTAGAAATTATAGGAAGATCGGTTAAATATTCTAAAATGCAGAAATACTGTACATTCATGAAGGAAATTTCTTATATTTCAGTCATTCTATAAACCTAGGAAACGCACTATGATCACGCACAAATATAATTTCTCTTAACATTCCGAGATAATGTCGACTAGATATACTTTGTGATGATTTAAGTACGTAATGAAGTGATACGTGCGTAAAACTAATATCGTATTACTAGAAAAAAAAGTCACTATTCCAGCTGAATTTTTTCGAAATAGGAAGCCTTTGAACATAAGCTACAATTATTTTTGAAATAAATCTACAAAAAAAAAAAAAAAAAAAAGCGGAGAATATATAAATGCGTGTCATTACATAGCTGGCATAGCTCTGTGAGGGATTGTAACGTTTAATTCGGTGCCGAAATACAAATTTCGAGTAGCCTGGAGGCTGTGAGACCGGAAACTTCCTATATAAAGAAATACAATTTTGCTGTGGAAATAGAAGACAATAAGATCTGACGATGCATTTCAATGTTAGGCGTTACCAAATTATATTAAGTATTTGGAAGAAAAGTTGTAATATATAATAAATTTTCCGGATATGGGAGAATTATCGGAAGCTCATTTGCTATGGAGTATAATGAATGTAGGTTACTTAAATAGAATAATATAACAGAAATTATCTAAATTTATATTATGTTCACGATTTCAACATACCTAAACTTGGAATGAAGCATTCATAAATTTCGAAAATAGTAGAAAAAAAAATTGAAGCGTAAATTTATTGACAGAGAACAATGTGTATTTTTGTTGGAAGTCCTTTCGAAGATTGATACTGATTCTGGTGCTATTAAAAGTAAAAGTTTAGTTGAGAACTTGATTACTTTGTCACTGGTTTATGCCCGAGGATAATCGTAATTATTTATCCAATTTTGAAGAGGTAAACATTACTATATTTAAAGAGTATGGATAGTGCTTATACGTTACCAATTGAAATTAGTTGTGAGAATAATGATAGATAAATTTCATGATTTTGGATAAGTTCCGTGTTGTTGGGGAAAGGGAAGACACGTGTTTCAGGACTGAATTTTATGTAACATTTTTTTTTTTTTTTCAACCGGGACGAAAAGTCAGTCTCGAATCACGATTTACCGTCTGAAAACAACAAATAATTTTTCTAAATTCCTTCGCGTCTGAAATGATTGCCAAGTCAGATCAATATTAGTCACATTGCATTTTTGTCTAGGTATATAAGTGAACAAGTTATGAATAAATAGACTTGTTAATAGTTTCAATAGATCCTCTTCAGCTCTTGTGATCGCTCACCAATATGAATGTAAAAGTTATTAAATACTCTCGCATATGAATGTAAAAGTTATTAAAATAAACAAAATTTCACAAGTTGCCTTTTAGTCTATGAAATAAAATAATGAAATGTACTTATCCATTGGTACCTATGCTCTTTTCAATCATACATGTTTTCGAAGAGTTCATGAACATTTACCAAGCTTGGAGTTTCACAAAATTTGGAGAGCTCATAACCTGCCAATGACAATATGATTCCCAAAACAAAATAACCATCTTGATAGTGTGTATGCATGAGTGTAAGTGTGTGTGTGCTTCTGTGCATCTGTATGTGTGTGCACTTGTGCTTGTCTGTGTGTGTGTGTGTGTGCATCTGTGTGAGCGTCGCTATCTGTATACCTGCGTGCCTGTGTATCTGTGAGTTTTCAAGTTTATCCTCTACCACCACTTGATAAATAACATTGGCCTTTTTAAGTCACTGTAACATAACTTTTCGTCAAAAGAGATGACAGTTTAAGTACCCTGCCTACAAACATTTAACCACAAGGTTTCAATTAGTTCGACTGAAACCCTTGAAGATTGTGACGTAGCTGCAGTCGAATGGCTGAAAGAATTAAAACATATGAGTGTGTGCGTTTATGTACATACTTATGTATGTATGTATGAATGTATGTATGTATGTAGTATGTATGTATGTATGTATGCATGCATGTATGTAGGCAGATATCTGTGTACGTGTATGTTTCTATCCATCTATCTATTCTATCTATCAATATGTGTGTGTGCGTGTGTAAAGATTGTGTGGCTCTGTGGTTAGAATCTTGTTTTTCTACCACGTGGCTCCGGGTTCAGTCCCACTGCATGAGGTCTTGGACAATTGTTTCTACTATAGTCTCAGGCACACCAAAGCCTTCTTAGTGGAATTGGTAGATGCAAACTCAAAGAATCCGGTCGTATATACATACATACATACATACATACATACATACAGGAGTGCAGTCTTACAGTCTTTAAGTTGAAACATGCCAAAAGCTAAAACGTGGATTTCTTTGCAGATGTCATGAAACACGTGTTGCCTTCCGGTACTAAAAGTGTTTCTTTTTTCCGTTATCTGATTGATTGCATTTTGTGACGTTGGAAAATAATTTAAGATATATTTAATCATTTATTCAATTAATGTACTGATGCATCCTCTCACTATATTAATTATTATCCATATTGTTTATCACACAGGTGTTTCGTGCGTTGGAAAGGAAATAGATAGAGTACTAAATGTCTTTATATTGTTGTTTTATTTTCCGTAAACAGCGAAAAGTATAACGAATTACTAAATATATCTATTTGAAAATAATTATCATAAAAAGCATTCACTCTCGAGTTCCAAATATATATATATATATATGTGTGTGTGTGTGTGTGTGTGTGTGTGTGTGTGTGTGTGTGTGTGTGTATGCATATATGTATGCGGATATATTGTTGTGTCTGTGGACAGTCACTGTGTTTTGTGCCTTATTTAAAACACTCACCGGTTTAGCTTCACCTCATTTACTTCTTAGAATGGCTCTTCCCAAACACTACAAAATAGATTTCAACACACGAACTCACATAAACAATCTTGCAAACCAAATCCAAACACGAATATATATATATATATATATATATATATATATA
>NC_068981.1:46267542-46268159 GCF_001194135.2 Octopus bimaculoides
ATATATATATATATATATATATATATATATATATAAACAGTAACTACCGACTCAGTATTATAGAAATCTTGAGTACTAACATTGAGAGAAGAAGAAATTTGCTATTATCTAACGAAGAACTATTTAATAAACACAATGACTATTCTATCATGAAATATGAAGTTAAGTATAACTAGGACCACAATACAAGTAAAAATCATATTAAATATAATTACATAAACGATAAATATAATTACATAAATAATAATAAATTTAAACTAGAAACTTAAATACCTATAAAGAAAAAGTATACGCTCCTAAATAAATAACGAAAACTCCCAATAGTACTCATTAGCATAACAATAATGGTAAACAGGACAATCATCAAGATAATAATGATATAAAGAAATTTATGCATGATGACCACTATAACATAAATAAAATTGATAATAAGAATAAGATTCTCTGAAATTATCAACTTTCTGACCACCATAATATATCTAAACCCCAAAATACTAATACCGTAAATACCAACTCTATAATTAAATAAGCTAATTGGAACATAAAGATAACAATCAAGAAACACATGGATAACCAAAGACAACAATAAGGGTAAGGAAAACAATAGTAATAAAATT
>NC_068981.1:46269105-46269606 GCF_001194135.2 Octopus bimaculoides
TCTTCTTCTTCTTCTTCTTCTTCTTCTTCTTCTTCTTCTTCTTCTTCTAATTATTATTATTATTATTATTATTATTATTATTATTATTATTATTATTATTGTTCAGTAGTTTTATTTTTATAACATGCTTTCACTTCACTACCGAGCGCAGCTCTGTGCGCCTTGGGTATGTGCTGTGGTTTGCTGTGGTGCTCTTATGGTTACTGTATTGATTATTAATATTATTATTATTATTATTGATATTAAATACTTCAGGAAATATATATGGTTATTGTAATATATTTAGAATAATCCAACGGAATATATCTATAAATTCTTATCATATCACACTTATTACTGGATTTATATGCTAACCGTAGAATAACCTATTTTTGAATAACTAATTCTGAGCAAAACGGTAAATGTCTGGAGAAATCCCTTACTGATTACCAATGTGCGTGTATGTGTTCGTGCGTGTGTGTGTACACACACACACACACTCACACACACACACACACACAC
>NC_068981.1:46270505-46271230 GCF_001194135.2 Octopus bimaculoides
CTTAAGTAATTGTCTTAAAAGAAATGCCAGTAATATACAAACGGAATGTAGATATTATGCTGTCTAAATTCTTATTTTTCTACATCACATGCAAGATAGTTTGCCAAAACACGTGAACGGAATGTGATAGTTATAATACTGTGCTCTATATGTCTCTACATTACAATGTAGCATTGTCTTTGAAACATTTTGTGACCATATCTGGTCTCAATGCATTCCATATTGTATTGCTCTGATGTGCTTTACTACTGGGTGTAATAGCTTCTCGTTTATCCTTCAGTTTCACTAGGTGACATATCTCGGTTGGTAATGCCCATCACCCTTTGGAAATAGTTCTAAACAAGAACAATGGTTGTCATGCTATCATACGAGTCATTTCATAAGCACACACAATCATGCTCTCCTGTTTCCAGACACATACTTTCGCCAAAAATGTGGTATCGCGATGGGTACTAAAGCTGCACCAGTCCTTGCGAACCTCATTTTTTTTTTTTTTGAATTAACACTATATGAAACCTCACGCCAGAAATTTGGACACCTTTTCCACATCATTTTAATGGATAACTGGAAAAGATATTTGGATGATTGTTTCATCATATGGAAGGAACCCTATGAAAAACTTCTAGAATTCAAATCCATACTTAATAACATACATCCCAGCATTCAATTCACTATGGAATTCAGCAAACATCATCTCCCTTTTCTTGATCTCTTAATTATAAAAA
>NC_068981.1:46273415-46276639 GCF_001194135.2 Octopus bimaculoides
ATATATGTGTGTGTGTGTGTGATAAGGGTGTTGAATGATTTCAACACTACCATGCTAGAAAGAGACATCAAACGGTATAGTCGCAGGAGTAGTAAGTAGCTTCCTTACCAACCAAATGTTTGTGGGTTCAGTCCCACTGCCTGGCACCTTGAGCAACTGTCTTCTACGCCGTTGCTGGTGTGTTTACGCCCCTGTAACTTGGCGGTTCGTCAAACAAGACCGATAGAATAAGTACTAGGCTTACAAAGAGTAAGTCATGGGGTCGATTTGCTCGACTAAAAGGTGGTGCTCCAGCATGGTGCAGTCAAAATGACTGAAACGAATAAAAGAATATGTTAAACCTAATGTCATCATATTACATTATTTCATATCATATCTTATACTAACAAGTTGAGTAAAATGTAAGCAATATTTTGGGCCATGGATTTTTGCAGACTTTCGAATTTTTTATAAACATCTGTTTGCAATGTTCTGGTAATATAGAGATAGACTTGCCCAAATGCATCAATCAAATTAGCATTTATATTCTTTTCGCGTTGTTATTATCGTCTGAACCGGAACTTTCAAAGCACTGTATTTGTAACTGGTTGGCAAAAATGTGTTGATTGTCATGTTACTTACTTTCATGAATAAAATTTCCACATTGTTTTCATCGTTCTCGACACAATCAAGATCGTGTGAAACTGAAACACGAGTGTCTTCTTGGTCAGGTGAAAGCAGTTTTGGCACAAACTTGGCTGACACGAGTCTCATACTCAAATCTTCAGTTATAATGGATTGAACTAAAACGTATCTAAGCTGCACATTCTTTGATATCTCACGTATAATGATTCAACGATTCCCCTCATAGCTGCACGCATATCTGCGATGTTTTTCGCATTTCTGCTCGTTGCGGGTCTTTCATTACGTTCCTCAATATCGACATATTTTGGACCGTCTTGGAAACGTGCGAATCACTCATACATTTGTGTGAGATTCATACACTCCTCTCGATACACTTTCCGCAATTTTGCGTAGACTTCGGAGCTGGTATCGCCAAGATAATTCTCTGTCATGGTCAATGCGACGATCACACGAAAAACACCTTCGTTCCAAGCACTGCTGAAAACAGCAGAAGTGAGCTAGAACGTTAAAACTTAATGCGCCTGCACAATACAGTTTACGTTCAATCTTAACCAAGCGGCTTCACACTGCATGCTTTAGTTTCGTTACTATGGCAACAGTGCAAATACTTATTGATCAGACATCTTCGTCCATTGTATGCACACAAATACTCACAATTCCACATACACTTTTCACACACACAGATGTATGTCTATCTACTTATCTATCTTTCTACATATCTATCTGTCCATTTTCTATCTATTTATCTGTCTCTACATCTGTACGCACAAACACACAAGTATATATACGGAAGAACTAAGGGGAAGAGAGAAAGAGAGATTTAGAAATGATCGCTTGACTGTGGGCGTGTGACTGTAATGTGTTTATACCGTTACAAATCACGGAGACATTGTCACCTAAACTACATAGAGTATGTTAACAAATTCCAAACAATATGCTATTAAAAATGTCATAAAATAAGTGGAATTTGTAAGGAGGTTTGATATATTTTATAAGTATACGGGATTATGTAGAATTTGTACTGAGAATTGACGTCGTTCTAAATATACTGGATTATTTTTTTATAAATAATGGATGATTGTATTGATCTTCGAGCATGACCTATTTGTTACGGTTGATACGTCGGGCGAACATAAGATCAAAGAATTTGCCGCAATTAACATAGTGTATTTGCAACTAGATTACTTTAGATATCATTTGTTGCATTGTTTTATTGAGATTTCACTATTAAATATAGCAAATCGTGTAACCATGCAGTCGCTTGTTGTTGCGCCGTATTTCTTGCTGGAATGAACGACATGGTCGCTAAAACCTAGAGAAACATTTACATTTCTTCGCTAATACAACTTCAAATTATGAGATGACTAATTTACTTTAACATGATTTTTCTTTGTAATGAATTTTTAAAGAATCAGCAAATGAAATCTCTTTTCCACTTAACTGTCATTCATATAGATGCATAATTATCTTTACACAAGGTTATTGAAGAAAAATTTAAATAGAAATAAAATCAAACACAAAATTACAAACCACAGCATCCACATTCTGGTTTAAGAAAATAAAATGTTTTCATATAACCCAAAGTAATGTAGTCGTTTATTTTTTAATCAATCCTGTGTTGTGGATGAAATGATATGGAATATTATACCATTAATATATGCCTTGATATCTAAAATCCGTCATAAATAATAGTAAGAAAGATATAAAAAAGAAAAACCTTTACACTTTAATCAAAACTAATAATATATGGTATAACTCACGAAAATACACAAAAGATTATGTATGATCGGATTCTTTGTAGCACACATGAAATGCGGTCACAGTGTAGAACTCTGACAGCATTATAAATGTATTCATAATACTAAATTTGTCATCATGCCTATAAAATTTGTCAAAGGATTTATTAAAATGTTTTTGCGACACCAACAAATGATGGGTTTCCACTACTGTAGATTTGTTAGTTTTGTTTCTTTCGTTGCTACAGTCATTATTTGTTAGTGTGTGACAGTCGCCATTCAACTGCAATTGCTGCAGTTTTTGCTACAAGTGTGGTACCAAGTGAAATGAATACATTCTTCAAATTGGTAGTTTTCTAGGCGACTACAGCGGTTTCCTACTACTGTCAGTTTCGTTATTTCACATATCGTGGCAACATTTAGCGCTTATCTTTGTTGTTGTCGTTACTCTTTTCACTAGTGTTGTTGTTGTCGATGTTGTAGTTTTTGCTGTTGCTCTTGTTATTGTTGCTCTCCTTGTAATAGTTGCTTATTTTCTGCTGACGAGGAAATGAAAAGATTCTATAAAGTATTTACTAACAAGCAGAAGAAGATTCTTACTCCTACCTTATACCCAATTCTGCATATTGTCTCTGCTATTCGAAATTATGTTAAGTACTACATATAATATATAAAGTGAGAGATTTTCGAATATATTGCTCCAAATTTTGGAATATATGCAATGTTCTCTTAAATATTACAGCTCCTTTCTTGAAACATTAGCATATCAATCTACACATTCATTACACTGTGTTGTAAAACTAATACGAAAAACAAATAGTACTAAAAAGGTATATATACATACATACATATGTATACATACAT
>NC_068981.1:46277270-46278130 GCF_001194135.2 Octopus bimaculoides
TATATATATATATATCATAACATAAAATGGTGCAAAAGAACAGAATTGCCTTCCTCATTTAATTGACCAAAAATCGGCAAATGCCAAATATATTGAACACATAAAAGAAAAAAAATTCTCCTAGGATTGTGTCAAAAGAAACATGTGCCTTTTAAGATGTTAGAGCTGTTCGCCAGAGGGCATTTTGTCTGTAAGCGAAGCAAAAGATTAAGGAAGTAAAGAGTCTAATTGTCTTTGTGAAATGAATCCACAAACAGTTTGACTCTAGTTAATATTACAAGGAAATAAGGCAGCAATGTGGCAGAAACGTCACCAGCGGGGCGAAATGCTTAGCGCTATTCCGTCTGACTTTACGTTCTAATTTTAAATTCCGCCGAGGTCGCGTACCAGGTCGATCTAATCGACTGACCCACCCTCCCCAACATTGACGGACCTTGTGCCTAGAGTATAAAAAAATATTACAAGGAAATATACTTAATGACTCCGGAAATATAATTCACAACGGAATCATAGGACAAAGTCAAATTGCTCATTTTACATGAAATTTTCTATTTACAATTGAATGTCTACGTTGTGAGGTTGTGTCTAGTATCAAAATATTTTACAAAATATTGACTGTTGTATTCAAAATAATTCTTTAGGTCCCATTATATATATATTTATTATATATATATTTCATCATTTCCGCTTTTTCATTATTCCTATAAGCTGTTTCATCGCAATCATTGTTTGTGTAAATAATGTGTTTAATATGAACAGACTATTTAACAAATAAGACTACAATTTGCTGCAAAGTAGTTAGCATAATTTAACTCGCGTGCTTGCTAGCATATGTGTGCAAAACCGTATATATATATATA
>NC_068981.1:46278994-46281288 GCF_001194135.2 Octopus bimaculoides
ATATATATATATATATATATATATATATATATACTCAGAAATGAGAGTGAGTATAATAGATTTCGAGTGATATATATGTATGAATTTATTGATATACAAAGAAATAGTAAATTAGGTACCAGAAAGCTATTCTTTAAAACACATTGTGAAATTCAGTTCTTACACTGAAATAGCATTCGATTGTGAGGGGTAGGAACTTTTTAGAGTGTGTTGTTAACCGATAGTTTCTCTAAGGATATCGTATATGTAAGAACATTTAACAAGCGAAATATTAAAAGCCATATTATAACGACACCATTAGGTATTTTCCCTTTAATTGGGTTGCGTTCGCCTTACTCTGTTCCATTTCTCAATGCATATACCACCTCACATACATTTGCATTTCTTATATACATTTCCATGCGGATGAATATCTGTATGTGTGTACATATGTATATGTGCATATGTGTGTATATACATGTCTACATATATATAGTATATAATATATGTAGTAATTAAATATATAAATATATGTATTTATAGTATATGATACACATTATATATATATATATATATATATATATATATATATATATATATATATACACATATACATCTGTACGTGTAATGGACGTAGATTACTCATGTTCAGCCGATTGAATATGAAATAATTTAAAGGAATTTTGATTAAATGTACTCGGCGTCACTAGTCTTCGATTTTCGAATTAAAGTAAATTCATTATTTGCCACAATGCTTTCCATCGCATGATTATTCAGTTGTCAATGTTTTAATTTGTTCAATATGTACCCGTTGTTCATTGCTATGAAAAGTCGAAGTCAATGTAACTATTGAGTATTCAGTTGATGAATTATTCCTACATTCATAAATGGTAGCTGCGTCTCTGTTCTTTCATATCTATATCTATTAGTCTCCATTAAACGGTTATCAGTAGTCACTTGTTAATAATTATGTTATAAAATTAATGTTTATAATTTATAGCCTAAAACGACATCATGGTTCTGCTCAGTGTTACGTTACAAAGGAATTATTGGTAAATGTAGCCTTTCGTTCAATGTAATTACAGTAGCAGCTAACTCTATACTCACAGCTATATTACCAGTTAATGCGTGTTCGTCACTGCACCCTATAGTCGAAGAAATAAGTAATATAATGTGTAGGATATTTACTCACCTCAAATCGTATACATAATCAGTTGCACTCCACTTGAATGCAGTAAAGGTTGAAGACACTTTACATAAAACTGCTGCTACTGATTGAACAAGCGAACACTATTTTCTATTCACTTATATACATTTTTGAACTATAGGTTTTAAGCATAATAATCGAAAAGTTGCATCTCAGACGTCACAGATATAGTTAAGGCTTACACCTTTAACCACTCTCTTATCTTTCAGTACGTTATTCTTTTTCTTTACAGATTACCTACTATTTCGTATATAATATTCTTCAAACTATGCGCTGTATTTGATTGTAACATACAGTTACTAATTTGATACGACGAATTGTCAGGCACTATGTAACATAAATCCCATCTGACAGCACCTAAATAAGTAAATTAATTCCAGAATTTGTGAATTCATAAAATACTTACGAAGTGGAGTTTTGATAAAACTATCTTTCTAATTAAGGGGGTGTTGTATTATAAATTAGCTACCATTTTATATGTTTTTACTTATTTAAGTAAAAAGGGATATCGACAACACTATAAACATTGCAGAAAATGTGATAAAGTTCTAGATAGGGAGAATAACAGTATGTTCCTCTTTCTTGCTACAAGTGGAAGAAGAGCATTAATTTGCCGAGTTACGAACGGCCGGTACGTTGACCCTTAAGTTATGACCGAGGTGCACCCATAAACAACGCCTGGATCAAGTGGTGGTAGTAAAGTAAGTGAAGGATAGAATCTCCCTTTGCTCTAACAACGGATACATAATTGCGGACGTCTCTAGAGTTTGACTTGACGAATTTTCCGTTATTAGACTTGGATCGCATAGAAAATATAGTCGAATATGCACAGCTGTTTTGAACTGACGACCATAGGGAAATAAAATGAAATTGCTAAACACAAAGCCATATATATTTTGTGCACTCAGTTGGTATTTGGACCGTTGAATGACAATACATCCCCATCATCTTTGTAGATAAAATTTGTCAGCCACACTTAAGTGGCAATATACTACACTTTATCGTGCAGTTACTGTTAATACTTCATTTAGAGAATTAACATTGCTTGTTTTCACCTTTTCAATATCAGTGAAGAATGTCACTGGAAAAGAAGATATATATATATATA
>NC_068981.1:46282295-46284760 GCF_001194135.2 Octopus bimaculoides
TGTGTGTGTGTGTGTGTGTGTGTGTGTATTGGTTGTTTGAAGCATGAGAGCAATTTGTCAGTACAAAATGTGCAAAGTTTGTGACACTCTAACTAAAGTATAGCAAGCGGGGACTGAGAGCATGTTCGTTATTGTTGTCCTTATCTATTAGTTAGGCGGGAAAGCAATACTCATGATCACTCACAGGCTATAGAAGCCAGATAGAGGAAGCTGTGAGACGCAAATGAACTCTCAAACACTTCTAAAGTTATAAAATATTAAACGTATTGCCATTGCTACCGTAAGTTAAGCTAATGACGGAAACTATTTTTTTGTTTGGTTGTGTTCATAGACATCTAGTGCAAAGCTCTGTCATGTATAACATAATTTCCCAAACAATTTGCAGCATCGCGAATAAAACAGATAAGAATAAGCAATCACTATAAATAAAGAAATGTCACTGAGTGCGCCAGTATATAATAGATGAAATTTTCACAGAGCAAACCTCGCGACCTGCATTCAAATCAGAAGTATATTATCAGTTAGTGGAGTGGAAACTGTTAAATAATCTCGCAATCAACAGCGGACATTACAAAAGACAAATTGTCGCAACAAAATCATTTCGTACATCTCCGTACAACTATGTATTATATTCCCCCTTCGTATTGGAAATGTGGAAGAAGTGCTACCACATTCTCGCATGTACATGACCTGCATAGGGATGTTGGTGAAGGAGCCCAGATATTGGCTACATTGGGATTATCTGCTGACTACGAATGAAAAACGGCTTTTTTTTTTATTCTTGATGAATTAGAATTTCGAATGGAAATTATGTCAACTAAACTCTCGATGACATGTCAGGCTACATTTCAGAGCCAAGTATGTGTCTTTCTTTTAGTTAATACTGCTTAAAGACGATTACTTATCTACTGGGCATTTTATCTTATATTACTATGTTCCTTTCATATTGCCCTTCATGTGTTGGGTCCTAGTAGCTAAACGGAATCATCATCATTATTATTTTCCTTATTATTATTATTATTATTATTATTATTATTATTATTATTATTATTATTATTAGTAGTAGTAGTAGTAGTAGTAGTAGTAGTAGTAGTAGTAGTAGTAGTAGTAATGGTTTGGAATGGTTTAATCCACGTGGAACGAATTACTGTTATGACACAACTAGACATCACCAATATACTAGGTTTTGATACATATCTACTACAGCTATTTAGATATCGTGTAAAGTTAAACACAGGCAAACAAACACACGGCTATATATACACATACTATTTTTATGCTTTAGTGGGAGCCTGAACCCGTACATATGTGTGTGCATTGTATTATAAACTTGGTTTGTCTAGATCTGTATAGGTTGCTCTTCCTATGTTGTCTATTATCGTCTTAGCTTTCTGAAATGTATAATTTAAAGAGGAAATTTCTACCAAACTAAGAAACTACATTAAATCAGTCATATATAAACACTCGCCTACATGCATACGAATACTCGCGCATACATTTACATAAGCTGAAATGCACAGATAAACATACATGGTCACCTACACATACACACTAAGATAAACGTAGACAGATATTCTACTCCCAGCTGAAATATAAGTATAAAATTTCAAGACAACTCTAGAGTGAAAAGCTTATATTATTCCATATATTTATCTTCATTTGTATTTTTTTTTTTAATATTTATTCCTTTTCTTTGTTTTCGTCAATCTCGCAATGTCATTGTATTGCTTATTCAAATATCGTCATTGAAAGAAGAAACATTTCTTTTGGAAGTATAATTCCAGATTTGGCCGATAGAGAATTTACCCGTCAAAATAAGCCAGCTATATTGATCTAGCCGAAGTATACTTTACTGAACTTGTTAGGCAAAATTCCTGAATTCTCCGGAGGAAATATTTTTGAGTCCTTCACTAAACATAATAGTCGACAACAATTTCTAACCCTCACTCTCAATTATTCTCTTTATTTCCTTTTTACTCTATCGACTTCTCTGTCTTCGGTTTCCTCATTGTCTCCCTCAGCGTTTCTCTCTTTCAAATAAACACAAACATACGCGCGCACGCCCCCAGTCTTCTTATCTCTTTGACCACTTCTCTACTTCACCTTCTCTCTGTATCTCTCTTAACTGTGTCACAAACTTTCTCTTTATTTATCGTTTGTGTCTCAAGTTCTCTTAGGTATCAACTCATCAATATTCAACTTTTGAAATATACTTGACGTTTAACCTCTGACCTTTCATTTACAACTGACATTTTCAGAAAGTTCGATGAAATATCTTCTGCTCTACTCAGGTTCAAATATTTGCTGACCGTTGTACTAACTTTCTTTTACACACACACACACACACACACGCACACAAACTCATATACTAAAACAAACAAATAAAGACAGGCAGATAGGTAGATAGATGGACAGAAAGTGTTTAAAGTATATAGAGAGACTTAGAAATATTAATAACTCTATAT
>NC_068981.1:46285260-46287323 GCF_001194135.2 Octopus bimaculoides
GGAGAAACAATTAAGATTAATGTGAATATTGATAAGTAGATTGATGTGAAGATACATAGGTATATATATATATATATATTTATTTCTGAGTATCTGTGCATTACTTTATATGTTTGCCTGTGTATGTAGTCATTTCTATATAATGTATAGAATAGACAGCACAAAACAATAAAATGTATTTTGAATATTTTGTACAGCAAGTCTGGTTGAAGATTTGAAATACTATAAATTGAAAAATGACGTTTTCTTACATAATTTTTTTTTTCTCGTCTGCTTGTTTATGTCTATCTCTTTTAACTAATCAATTTACTTTATTCAATACAACAACGCAAGCAACATATCTGTTTTCGTTATTTGCAAAACATTTATGCAATGAAAGAAGTCTTTACACACGCCGTACCCATTTTGTAGGTTCTATATAACTGACGTTTGGAACATGTAGTAAGGAATAAGTGTTGTTATTTGGTGCAAGCTCTAAATATCAGGATTAAACTACAAGCTATAGTATTTATGTGAATGTTTACAATTTTCGAGAATGTATTTTGTGCCAACATGCTTCGTCTATTACTCGTTATGTTGTCAGAGCTACCACACAGTATCGTCATCACTGACATCACGAATGTACACGGCAATATACTACACAATTAATTATAATCATATAGCTAATTATTTACTCCAATTACGGTGATATCTCGAAATAATTTTCGAAAATTCCTCACCTCAATTTATCGAGGCGTCATGCTCATAAAACTTAGAGGCATATAAGCAAACATTCTTAGTTTCTATAAACAGTGACGTACCCAATATCGATGGCATGGTAATGTACAGACAGTAAACAGTACAATGCACAATGGTCCACTAAACAGTCGTGTGAAGAAAGAAGACATGCAATAATATGACTTCGCTTCTATGAGTAGCAGAGTTAAAGTATTTACACACTCTTTGAATTCGAGGTTCCACAATAACTGGTATCATTTCATGGTTAATGCAGCTGTATAACATGACTAATATCAAAGAAACTGCTTGTCTCTCTTAGGAATTAGTTGAACTTTGAACAATTTGCCAGACTTTTCTAGGCAACATTTCTAGCAAATGAGAAATTATTTCCATATCTACGACGGTGTTTAGAATATACCGATATATTTACACACACCCACACACACACACACATACACGCACACACGCACGCACACACTCGCACACACACAGACAAACACATAGTCACACATACACACACACTCACACACATACACTCACAGACACACATACACGCACGCACAGAAAGATTGATAGATAGATAGACAAAGATAGGTGTGTGTATATATGTGTATATATTTGTGTGCGCGACTCTGTGTATGGGGCGATGTTGATATCAAAATGATGGTTTGTTTAGAGTGTTTGAACGTAAAGTCGAAATAGAGATATCAGAACTCAATACATATCCGTGTTGTTTATTACGTAACACACAGAACAGAAAGTTGTGGAACTGCTACTATGCTGCAGTAATGAAAACGTTGCAACAAATATTTCCCTCTATAATGTTTTAGTGTTCCACGTGGCATGGATTCCACTGTCCTAAACTCATGTTTTACGAGACTAAAAGAAATCCCATTCTCGTATCCTCTGTATTCTGTTACAGCTCAGTTTCTGACAGATTCTAACCAATTAACTTTAATTAACCGTTGAACAACAGTGGAACTAATTGTATTGCTATTGAAGAAGAGGAGGATGTACAAGATGATATCCCTCCCGATACATGTGATACAAGCGATAAGATTGCGGGTTAGCCTTGCGAAATAGCTTCAAATGATTTCGAGGATAATTCAAATGTTTGAGACTTGCTAATAACAAGACAATACAAATAGTTTGGCCTGGAAACATCCAAAGATGTTCCCCGCCTTTTAAGACTTAGCACGAGCAAGGAAAACTTGTATTAGTAATTGTTTAAAGATAATATGACTATGTACTCAGGTAATCTACTCTCAGTATAATAAATGAAAATGCTGCAATTCTAACAAGATAAAGGAGGTACTATATACATGTATATATATATATATATATAT
>NC_068981.1:46287878-46290734 GCF_001194135.2 Octopus bimaculoides
TATATATACATATATATATATATATATATGATATCCACATACATAAAAAAACAAAAAAATATGAGTATATTTGGTAGACGGAAACTGAAAGAGGATTGTCATGGGTATGTGTGTGTGTGTTCGTGAATATTTATGGGTGTGTGCGTGGGGAGGTGTTTCTTTCTGACTGTTTGTTTCTCCTTCACATCTTCACAACTGGTGTTGGTGTCTTTACGTCTCATAGCTTAGCAGTTCGGCAAAAGAACCAATAACATTAATAATAGGATTTTAAAAAATAAGTCCCGATGTCGATTCGCTTGAGTAAAGCCTTCAAAGCGGTGCTCCAGCAAAGCCACAGTCAGATGACTGAAACAAGTAAAAGAATACAATAAAAAAACATGTACAGGGTGTAAATAAATTGTGTTTACAATCTACAATTTGCCATCTGGATATTTTGTGTGAAACCAAGTGATCCCACGTGGAAGTGTTCTGATGTTTTTAATAACACTTCATTCGTTTGCCAATAAACTCTGCTAAGTTAACCTTATTTTCCATTTTCTTTTTCTTAATTGTACAACTTGTAAAGGCAATTTCTGGACATCTGATATATACATATATCAATGTAAATATATGGGCCTGTGCGTACGCTACAATATCTTCGTTTATAGAGACATGAGAATGTGTGTTTTGTATGTGAAGCAATTAATTTTGATTTTGTACGTCTACTCATTGCATAAATAATTTAATGCATAACTTGAAAAGCATTTCAAGCAGTTTAAATGCAGTGAGTCATATATCGATGCAAGTATAGCTACAATGCGCAGTTTACTGAATTTCCAAATATCCAGTCAAATAATTTGCCCCAATACACATGTCACGTAAATTCTCGTCTCACATATATAAGCATGTATGTGCACACGCATATACATACCATCATACATGCATACATACGTACATGCGTACCTAGTTGCATGTATATGCCCATATACTTAGTTGGGCGAGTGTGAGCGCGTATGTATATGTGTGCGTGTGTGTAAATGTGTGTGTGCGTGTGTGTGTGTATGTAAATGTGCGTCTAAGCACGAACGCAGCATAAATATGTTCGTCAGAGTATTATCTCCCTTTCAACTGCAATTTCCTTGTCTTTCTTTTAACAGTTACAACAGTGAAGGCTCATTAAGTCATTTTCTCTCAATTAGAATGTATTATTTTCACGTTCATAATGGGATTTTTTGCATTTAAATAATTTTCCTGTTTTTGCTAATTCGCGAATTTGATGGACTTATAGCGTTACGGAAGCTGACTCAGGAAATCTCTAGTGAGACATTTTATTGATGTACACGAAAAGACGCAGAACGGGTCGAAACATGTGTTGTACCCAAGAGCAACTATTACATTTATCATCTATTTTATTAATACTATACGCACAGGAGTGGCTGTGTGGTAAGTAGCTTGCTTACCAACCACATCGTTCCGGGTTCATTCCTATTGCGTGGTAACTTGGGCAAGTGTTTTCTACTATAGCCTCGGGCCGACCAAAGCCTTGTGAGTGGATTTGGTAGACGGAAACTGAAAGAAGCCCGTCATATATATATATTTATATATATATATATATATATATATATATATATATATATATGTATACACACACACACACACACACACACACATAATATATATATATATGTATGTTTGTGTATATGTTTGTGTGCCTGTGTTTGTCCCCCCCAACAAAGCTTGACAACCGATGCTGGTGTTTACGTCCCCATATCTTAGCAGTTCGGCAAAAGTGACCGATAGAATAAGTACTAGAGATCCAATGAATATATATTGAGGTCGATTAACGTTGTGTTAACAAAATACTAGATGAAGACAAATATCCGTTGAATGTAAAGAATGTAAATAATAACCCGAAGTAGTTCCGCAACGCATAAATCAGGTTCTTATTATTGAATCTTTAAAATTTATACTTCAGAACATTAATTTTGTATTTGATGATATCTGCTATCGTCAAAAATGCAGAATAGTGATGGAAAAGAAAGCAGCCCTTGGTCTTGCGAACCTGGTAATCGGTTATTTTGAATTCACCATTTATAAAGTGTCACTTCAAAATATGGCTATCAATTTTACCACGAAACCAACGGTTAAAAAATGTGGACGCCCAAACAGTGGAACATACCCCAACCTAAGTGTAGGCTCGGATTTCTTTTCAAATAAGAAGCGAGATTCATAATTAAAATCAACTTCACTTGTGTCTCAAAGAACTTAATCGCTGTAATAACCTGTTCGGGGTGTAGACATCCCTATATAGGACAGATGAATAAGTCATTGAGACGAAGAATAACTTTACACAAAGAGCAGATCCGGTTCCCGCAATATAGATATATTCCTTTAAGTGAACACATAGAGAGATGTGTGTGGTGGTAACATCAAACCAAATTTCATAGTTTTCTCCTTCAACCAATGCAATGATACAATTCCTATGCAAGAACGTTTAAATAAAGAAAATTTATTCATCGAAAAATACAGAACAAGTCTACATAGGCACGCATAACCAACTTTGATCTCTATAATATTTTAATTCACGATTATATATATCATCATCGTACATATTTCTCCCCACTACTCTAGTTTTTGAATTTGTGTGTGTGTGTGTGAATATATATATATATATATATATATATTCCCTCCTCCACCGAAAGGTGAATAATTATCTCCCCTGTTCACAATAATGACCATAACGAATTACCTACTCGTTAAATCATTCATTTATAAACTCTACACACAACATGGACAAACAATTTTCTTAAGAAAATACGTATTTAAATAAATATGATGTCATGATTAACGATCGACAATTCTAATATAAAATACATT
>NC_068981.1:46292675-46296692 GCF_001194135.2 Octopus bimaculoides
ATATATACTTCTGCGTATATTTGAATATGCATATATATATATATATATGGTCATATTCATATGTATATATGTATGTATAAATGTGTGTACATAACACTGAATTGTGATTATTTATGCACATGTATATGAATATATTTTACACACCGGTAGATCCATTTATAAACTCATGGCCGTTATATTTTGTATGATAATTATTTTTCGATGTCGCAATATACGAGGTCATTCCTTTACACATTCCATCCTCCTCGTGTGTAGGCATAGGTGTTTCAGCGTATTATTGTGAGACTGAATGAGTACGTTTATGTTTGCATGAAATGCATGTCTCTGTAAATATTCCGGGAACGTGTGTGACAGAATGCGTGAATACATATTCACAGCACATATTGAGTTTCCATGGCGGTGCCAAAAACAATTCAAACAAATTATGAAGATCAGTTAACTTTATTCTTCGCCTTCTTACATGTAATGTGTGCGTGTGTATTTGTTTGTATGTGTATGTTTGTGTGTATGTGTGAGCATGCATATGTGTGGATGCGTGCAACTATATCTTCATCCAAATATTCTTATACACTCATCAATATGCAGATTCTCAACTTCTTTCTTGTCTATTCCTTAGTTTCTATTATATTGCCGTAAACTTTTATTCTTTCTCAAACGTTTATTGATCTGAGTGGCATATTATATAGGACATTTACTTGTCATGATGTTTCACAATATTTACGATATTCATTTTATATATTGAATATGACCATTTACTATAAACTCTACGAATAGCATTTACTCTTTCAAGTGACAAAAGCAAAACACTACATTGCCGATACTACGTTCGCTTTTCAAACAAAACATGAGATGTGTCTAAATTTCAAATAATAACCCTAGGGAGATTTTGAATATTCCCTACAATATTTCTGGTATTGGTATGTGTCTTTTCGTACTATTTTCGTATTTTTTCATGTATATCCTTGTGAAGTTTAATTCTTCATACCCGCTTTCTATGAGATTGTTTTCTTCTGTGGTCGGTGTGCGCGTATATGTGTGTGTATGCATATTTACAATTGTATATAAATAAATATATATAATATAGACATACATGCATAACATATGTGTGCGTGTTTGTGTGTCTGTGTGTTTGTGTCTGTAATTTTACAGTAAATTCTAAATGCTATGAAATTTAATGTTTTTTAAAAATATTCAGACTGCAGGAAAAATATTAAAATAGACCGTCTTATATTGGGTAGTATTGTAGGTATGTGCCTGATATAGAGATAAGTGAAACAAAATAATTTACAACTAAACACATATATCTAATGTTTCTGTGCACTCTTGTTAAACGATTCACATTCAGCGTTCAGTAATTCTAAAAAAAATTGCTAAATAGATGGAGGCAAGTTATAGTGTTCAATGTTAGGACAGCAGTCTGCATAATTATATTGTCCGGATTTAATCAACTGGTAAGATTTCCCCACATTTAATCAACTGGTAAGATTGCACCAGAAGTTTAAAAACACCCTGAACCTAGGACAGGATAGACTTAAAACACTGCTTGTGCCTTTCTTTATATTATATTATAGCAGTAAATCCTTCTAAATTATTTAGAACTCTCATTTGATCTTCGTCTTAACAACTGTGTTTACAATTGTTATTGCATAAAATATATATATCTTGTGTATCTGATAAAAAATCTTAATCAAATTCATTTCATTCTTTCAGATCCGTCAAACAATCTGAGAAAATTGCTGACTCAAGCAAAGGTACCTAGTTTCTCGTTATTTATATACTACAATTTATTCAAGGAGTATATTTGTATTCCAGTACATTCATTTTCCTGCCAGTGACTTTTAGATAACATATATGTCTCATGAAAATGTAGTGAAATTTATTCGTATGTATTTCATTCTGGAAAAATATTTCAAATATATTTAATTCTATGATACAAAGCATGAAATTATTATTATCATGCACATGAATTTGGCAGCCAAAATCTATAAAAAACAAATAACTGCTGCTGCTGAGAAGATCTTCAGTGTGAGTTAGTGTGGCAAATTTGCTTTAAAAAATTCACTGGACTGTTATCAGTGTTTTCATGTGTCAAATTTGCATGAATATGTCTTTCTTTCAAAATTAATCCCTGAATCTAATTCCAGCACGTAGCGTTTAAAATTCTACGACAGTGAATGAAACACAACTAACGAGTTAATAATGTGGTTATTAGAGATATGAGATTAAGAATAATATATTTTAGCTATGTGAAGTGAGCGAGAAAATAATAAGGCCTTTCAAGCAGAAATAGCACTGTTTCAAAATACAAAGGCACAGGAACCATCCAGTATATTTGGTCCAAATATAGAACATATTTTAAGTACTCGTATGAATGCAAGAATACATTTTGTATCAAATGTAGTTTAACATCAGACCGGAAATTTATAAAAGCATATTATTTTCTATGTATTCATTACACGAAATTATGTTCTTCAGTTTAAGAAAAAATATTTCTCTCCAGAGGATTTCCTTATCAAAATCTCCACTCTATATTAATCCGCAGAAAAAAACGTTTGAGACTGTGAGCCGATTTTCCCTTCAATTCCTCTTAAATTGTTTGAAAATATAAAATTAAGAAATTTGAGTTACTTTGGGCATGATTTCATTAACGAAATCTCGAAAAATATATTTCCTTATTACGAAGAATGAATTTACAAATGTGAGTTTAGTACAAGCAAAACATTGCAAAACAAATATACAATGCACGAATCGTTGGCTGAATATCAGTATAAAATTATCAAGAAACCCTAAGGGATAATTCCACTGATAGAGATTAAGGAAATATGGAATGTAAGAAATGTACTTACAATTAACTTATATTTATAAATATCAGAGGTTTTTTTTTTCGAACAGAAGGAAACGCATTCAATAATATTTTGAATGTTTTACTTTGGACATGTCAAAAAGTATTGGAGGATAATTTACACATATCGATTTGCTGCCATAGTCATACACTCACGCATACAGTAATTCAATTCATATGACTTCATGTGTGTATGTGGGTTTATACGTTTATTTGCATGTATGTTTGAATGTATGTATGTGTATATGTTGTGTGTTTGTCCCCCCAACATCGCTTCCCGACCGATTCTCGGGTATTTATGTCCGCGTAATTAGCGGTTCGGCAAATTAGCTGATAGTATATGTACTATGCTTACAAACAATAAGTCCTCGGGTCAATTTGGTCGACTGAAGCTGTACACGAGCATGTCCGAAGTAAGATAACAGAAACAACTAAAAGAAAAAGAATATATATCTATCTATCTATATATATATATATATAAAGGGGTTTGTACGATAGTGTATAGAGGAATATATTATTAAAAATAATTCCAACTCTGTTTTTATGTTTTATTTATATTCTTATAATATTAATGTTGGATACAGAATATGAAATATATAGTATATTTAGTAAAATGAAATGAAGTATTGATTGTCTTTTTGAATAGATGAATATTAAATATTAAAGGACTAGTATATTTTCTTGCATTTTAGGAGTCTTCAAGGTCCCATGTTGTGACAGGAATGCTTTAACTGTGTTTGACTGGCTATCTTTTGACCTTTATATACATTCCTGTGGACAGCAGTAGTAGTTGTTTGGCTATTTTTAGAGATGATGCCAATCCAATTTTCAATGTTTAGTTTTAGAAATGGTGACAGCAGTACTTCTTAGAGATTTTTTTGTGTTTCAGTTATAGGAATAACAACAACAACAACAACAACAACAACAACAACAACAACAACAATAATAATAATAATAATAATAACAATAATAATAATAATAATAATAATAATTTTAATAATAATAATAATAGATAATAATAATAGGATGCAGTACCAGGCAATGGCTCTCATGGCTTCTGACCTTAATTGATTGGAAGTGTTATCATGTACATTGTTTTGTCTTGGTATAAAAGATTGGCTACAGCAAATATTCTGCTTAATACCACAGATTTGCTTGTCAGTTGCTTGACCTTA
>NC_068981.1:46297293-46299063 GCF_001194135.2 Octopus bimaculoides
ATCATCATAATAATATTAATAACAACAACAACAACAACAACAACAACAACAACAACAACAAAAACAACAGCAACAACAACATCGGAAAAATACCTTAGGAATGAGAACCCACGTTCGGAATTCACCCACAACACCTGATGAAGGCTGGAGAGTCCATCAGCCGAAATGTATTAACAACAATCAAGATGAAGACAAATATTCGTAACATTTAAATAATATAAATTTGTATGTATTCGTGTGTGTAGATAGATAGATAGATAGATAGATAGATAGATAGATAGATAGATAGATAGACAGATAGATAGATAGATAGATAGATAGATAGATAGATAGATAGATTGATAGATATATACACTGGTTGTGTATAACATGTTTTACGAACCGACCGATAAGTTATAGTTTTTATTTCACTCAACAACAAATTTGATCTTCGCACCAATTTCGTTAAATATTGCACAGCCTTGAATAATTAAAATTAACTTTTAATTGCAGTAAACAAAAGGATAAAAAAAGCAAAACAACGAAATAGAAGCCCCTATACTCTTCTTGACTTCAAATAACTAATTATGCGTATTAAAACTGAAGAAATTATAACGAGAATTTGATAATCCATTTTTTCCTGATAATTGACTTTCTACAAAAGGAGTTAAACAGGGTAAGCTTATGTATGCAAGTGTTTCCGTGTACATGTATGTATGCTTATATCTAGCTATATTTTAATGAATAATGGGGTTTCTGTAAACTAATATTTTTTGTGCCGCCGAAGCCATAGATATATGTAATATGTTTTAAAATATTAATTTAGACACAGAAAACCATTGAGGTAATATATGCTATGTTTCATATATCATGCAATGTGGATTCCTGGGACATCTTTGTCATGCGATCTGTCATCCGGGTTTTGCCTAAGCATTGCACAATTATGGACGTGCAATGTTCAGTTACTTACCTTTTGAAACTATGAATTATAGCTTCATTGATCAAGCTTCAGGAACAGCAGTCACATAAACTTTTGAAGGACGGGTGATAGTGGAACATTCTAAATACTAATGGAGGTGTTTTCTTAATATAACAACAGGACAAATGTGTAATATAGGAAATATAATTCCGTTGTATATTCTACGAAAATCATAAATGAGGTTATACTGCACACCTCGTTTCTGTTTCTCTAACACACAAATTTAACAATCAACATTCACATCAAGGATTTTGGTTCAGGTTATCGTTTTCAATGTTCAACACTTTAATTTTATCGTTCGGTAGTATATGAGTGAAGTTTAGGTTTTTTGGTGGTAATTAACGTATATTACAATAGAAATAACACCTTCCCATACAAGACAGAAATAAAAATTTGATTATGAAAATATAATGAAAGAACGTTGAAAATATACAGTTATCTTGGTATCTTTTGCTTCATTCGTATAACACCATAGTACTTTTTCATGCCAGCACTTTTTTTTTATTTTCCTTTCTTTTTACATAAATATTGTTCTTGCTTATCCATTGATCAGTTTATTTCCTTCTTAATTTCGCAAAATGTGTTGAATTTATTTCCATAACTAAGATGTTTCTGTTTAAGGCGGTGAGCTCCAGAATCATGAGAATATCTGACACATTACCATGCGGTTGTTCTTCCGGTTTCTTTTGTGCAAGTTTCAATTCCCATTAGAGTACCTTATCTTTAAAGCATTTGTAGTTGGAACAATAAAACAACTGACGAATACTGTGGTCGATGGGTCGGCTAACTCAACTCCTTGAAAATAGCTGCCG
>NC_068981.1:46300476-46301360 GCF_001194135.2 Octopus bimaculoides
CACACACACATACACACACACTCACACACGCACACACACACACACAAACACGCACGCACACACACACATATATATATTTGATTTGCATATATATATATATATATGTCTAAGTGTCGGTATACCTTATTAAAGCAAATTTGTTTGAGCGAAGTAGATGTATTGATAAAAATTTGGAGCAGATTGAGGAAATGCGGTGCTTTTTTGTTGTTAGAATTTAGCGAACCTGGCTGTGTCATTGGCATCTCGTGCTTGGAAATACATTTGCATATATTTCTACTCTAACCTACACACATGCATATGGCACTGACACATACACACAGACCACACAAACGCTCAAACACACATACACACACGTTTCAACTTCTGCAGTTGTGTAATTGTGCAGTATTAAATGTGTGTATTCTTATAATCAACTACTGGTAAATCGTTGCTTCAGTAAAATAAATGCATGCATATATACAGGGCTGTGATAAAAATGGGAAAACATATTCCAGTATAACTCGGAGCACAGCATGTAGGTGATATGGGTGTGAATAGGAGAACACTTCGGAAATAACGAAGTGCATGAGAGATTGTAAACTTAATGAACGCAGAGCTTTACAAAATCAAATAAAATCAAAAGTAATGTTCTCGTACGTATATGATTGGAGTGGTGGGACGGTAAAGTTTTGTCAGATGCGTATTAATATTTATTTGAGGTAGGAGTGGCTGTGTGGTAAGTAGCTTGCTTACCAACCACATTGTCCTGGGTTCATTCCCACTGCGTGGCACCTTGGTCAAGTGTCTTCTACTATAGTCTCGGACCAAGCAAAGTCTTGTGAGTGGATTTGGTAGACGGGAAACTGAAAGAAGTCCGTCGTATATATATATATATATATATATAT
>NC_068981.1:46301863-46315376 GCF_001194135.2 Octopus bimaculoides
CCTATGATTTATTTCAAGGAAATATTTCTTAGAAATTAGGCCAGCGTTTTTTTATTTTTATTTTTTCATTCTGGTTGGTACAATACATTTTTTGCCTATTTTCGTCATTGCCATATGTTTCTTCCTTGGTGATAATTGGTGAGTCTTTCCCTATTAGCTTCAACTCCGTCGTTCGTCATACAACACACTGAAGCACCATTTCTTACCTTAATTTCATTACTTTCCTGCCATATTTATATTTCTTCTGGTTCGTGGTTCTCGCAGTAATAGAACGTTGTGATGATTAGTGTTTACTTATATTTCGAATTGATGAAAAATGCATGGAATTTCGGAAAAGCTCGTAGAAGTTGACTCCATGTATAGAAATATCAACCAAATTTCAACTTACACTGCATCATCTTTATATTACGTAAACCGAGAAAATCGTAACAAACAGGTCCATCAGGAAAATAATGCCATTAAAACATACTTGATAGCAAACTAACATTATACAGAGTATAACAATCGGTTTTACGTTTTACAACAGAGTTATCGTTTATGGTATTAAACTCACAATGTTTTAGTCTATAGTTAAGTAATTATCACCATACCAGAAAAGAGTTTTCGAAGAGGCGATGAGTATCGTATAACTAATAATGACGTACTTGTAATGGGAACGTTTCATCACGTAACCAAGTGTCTGTGTTTTCTGTTAAATAATTTCTCCATTTATTATTAATTCAATTTTAGTCATTTTTCAGAAATATCAAAATATTGATATTATTGAGTGATAAGGAATAAACAAAGAGCATTGACACTCTTGTCATTTCTAACGCCACTACATAAACAAATTTTCAAAGTAAGCTTCCAAAATTCAACACAGAATCAGTATGAGAGTATAATTATTTTTTGTATCAGCACATACCAAGATATTAGCATCACCACCGATTTTAGAAAAAATAATTATTCCATCAGGACCGGTAGTATTATTAAGTGTTCATAAAAATTATTTTGAAAGAATAAACATTAGCATTTCATACTTTTCTGAGACAAATAGCTACAAACGCTGATGACGAAACCGAATTTTTCGTTGCGAAATCAATAAATTCGCATCATGAAAAACATTGTTCCTCGTTATATATCAAACAACACGTATGTGTGTGTGTGAGTGTATGTATGGATGGATGGATGGAGATATAGATAGATAGAGACAGAAAGATAGATAGAGAGATACATAGATAGAAGATAGAGAGATAGATTCATTTTTATATGAATGAAAAGAGAACGTATAAGGATTTCTAAGTGAAACACAATCATCTACCCACGAATGCACTGCAACTAATAGTTGAAACACTTGCAATACGATTAAATTATTTCTGTTCCTTTCACATTTCTCTAATTTTATAATGCGAATGAGTTGTGCGAGCAAATCATTAGTATCAATATGCTTTATGTATATATATATATATATATATATATATGTGTGTGTGTGTGTGTGTGGGTGTGTGTGGGGGTGTGTGTGTATATGTGTATGTGTGTGTGTGTGTGTATATGTGTATATATATATATATTATTTTATTTATTTATTTATTTATTTATTGAAAATGGGGCTGTGTACCAAATATTTTCCCTATTTCCTCTCTTACTAGGTAATTTATTATAATTACATACTAATTTTGGCATTTGCATAGTATTTCCTGAATGTTTTTTTGTTGTTACTATATTTGGTTCTATGTCTACCATAACATTTTCTAGGTATTTTATCATGTCTTACAGAGGTTTGATCTTTTTGTATTGATCGAATATTATTGTTAGAGGTAAGGCTAGTTGTATTTCTTGGTTTAATATTATGTGTAGTTTGGATTAATTGCATTTTTGCTATATAAATCTTAAGTTTTATATCTTTTAAATATTTTATATTTTGTTTAAAGCTTCATTATAATAGTCTGCATGATTTTTGAATATTTCTTCATTATGGATAGATCTGAGATTCTAATAGATATACTGTTCTCAAAGCTATTAAGTAATGAAATATGGTTTAAACGAATGTTTATATATTTGAGATATTCGTTAGGTTTATGGCAATGAGTATAAGTGGAGGTATTGAGGTCCAGAGTTACATCTAATAAATGTGCTTTTATAAAATTTATGGTGTAAGTCCCTCATGTTTTCCTATTTTTCCTAAAATGTCTTGCAACAATTCAGATATTGACGTATACTGGAAAAGAGTATTAAAAAGAGGCAACGAAACATCTCAATTCCAAATGCAGCAGAGAAATTTCAAAATACTCCTAGAATGGAAATGGTCAGAAGGTTATAGTCAATATTTATGTTAGAACCTACAGCTAATAGAGTTCGTTAGGCAGTTAATGAGATGTTAATGACCAACAATAAAACATAATATTACCTTCAAAGCACGGCACTCTGTCCTGACCGAACAATAGTATCAAAAACTGACGTTGCGCCGATACAGAACGCATCCATTATTTACACAATGAACAAGAATTACGGTTGGTGTCGCAGAGCGACATATTCTATGTACTTAGATTATAGTTTAAGCAATAAACATACACATGATATACTAATCTACCACATTCTAATCTAGATGCGTTCTCAAACTCTACGATTGATTAGGTAATATAATATTTTCATCTTATGCTCATTATCTTATTGCATTGTATTCATGATAAATATCATCTGCAACCGTGTATATTTTAATATTTCTGTGATACATTTAAGAGGATATCACCTGCTAAAATGGCTGGGAGATACCAGTACAAAGTTACATAATGTCACATCATGAATTATGTAATGGACTTGTATCTAAATTAAGCCATGCTACAGAAACACGTATCGTAATGTTTTAAAATGTTCATTCCTGTTTGTTCACTAAGTATGCACCGTGTAATATGTACCCGTTACACATTTTCCGAGTAGTCTCATTAGCTAAAGTTACACAGAAGTGCTTCCGAGTTGATTTATATCACCTGTGTATTATTATGTGTCTATATTATTATTACATTTATTATTATCATTATTATTGTCATTGTTGTTGTTGTTGTTGTTGTTATCTCTTTATCACTGGTTTTGCTGAAGCTCCTGGAGTTTTGCATGCTATTCATTTTTTCAGCTATCTAATATTTTCCTGATTATTCTGGCCGTGTCTCAGAGGCAAAACTTTTGTAACAGTTCTACTGGCCAATCTATTCTAATTTCCTCTTGATGCCTTCTCACTCTGTTCCCGAAGACCCAATAATAATTGGCACTAACTTCATCTTCTTCATTTCCCATAGCCGAGCTATTTCGTATGTAAGAGGATTGTATCTGTCTATCCTTTCGCCTTCGTTCTTGACTATTCGCAGCTCAAAGAGGTTTACAACATCAACTATATAGAATATGTGGTGCACCTTGCCCACTACCAGTAGGCCCGGTCTGTTATGCACTAGCACAAGATCTGTTTGAATTGGGACGTCTCAGAGAATATTGCTAGTCTCCCACTCTGCAGTTTGTGCCCATACCACGTCTTGCCCTCCCTAGTCCCCACTTTTGCACAGTTTCCAATGGAGCACCTTCTCTACCTGGGCAAGACTAGATCATTCTTTCATCAGACGGGCAATGGTTTAATCCACTCTATTGCAGATGCAGCACACCTCCAGTTCATGGCCAAATCTTGTTCTTGCGCTGCCAGTATAGTGCTAGCGGTTTCTTTTTTACGGCTCTTTTCATCAGCCAATTCCATCTATTTTTTCCAGCAACTTCTGTTCTGGGTACTTTGATTTGATTGCGTAGTCCCTTCTTCTAACATAATTCTTCTTCATGTCCTTTTTTGTACTACTTCCATTGTTTTGCCATTTTTCGTTTTCCTTTCTTTGGTCTCGGTATCTCATTAAGCTCACGAGTTCGATAAGCCCGCAGTTTTCCACACATATCAGTCACTATTTCATCTCTTTATGTAAATGTGATCAATGTCTGCACGTGGACGATGGGCTCAATGCATTAGGAACTCTCTTGACTTCCTGTCCAACTTTTTTAGCTTCTCCTCCATCCACTACAGGATTCCAGCGCCATACCGAACTGCTGCGACTGCGTGCGTGTTTATTGCCGAAATTATGTTTCTGGCATTCAGCTTTGAACCCAATATTATTATCATTACTATTATTACCATGAAAGTATCTCGGATAGTTCTTAATTACGGTTATTCTTTACTGGAAAGCAGGCAACAACAAATCACCAATGGTTTCAAGTAGTGCTTTCTCCTGTGATTCAAAGAGAAAATGCCTTCCTTAGAATGCGAGCTGCACCCAACAATGTTATCAATGTTGTCAGCCGGTGGACATAACTGGCCACATTGCCGTGTCTCTATTTATATTAGCGTTGTGCGAGCTCACAGCGCTCACTAGAAATATGACTTATACTTTCTCCCTTCTAAAAGCACATCCTACAGAGTAGCAAGTCAGTGGTTTTTATCAAATTGATATATAGTGTAGTTTGTTCTCAGAGCTTGTTTCTGCGTGCTGGACACTAATGCCGCAGTGGACCTTTTTATGTTTCCTTTCTGCAGACATTACTAGGTTCTATCCCAATCAATCTCATCTTTATTCTTCAAGAACTGACTGCATTTTCTTGTCCTGCTAAATTTCTTTCATCTGTGCTCTCAGGTTTTTCATAAATTGTATATGACCTACGGCTTCGTTCACTTTTACGTTCCCTGCATTTTCACTGCTTCAATAATTTCTTCTTTTTTCCCCTTGACGTACGAAGCCAGGCTATTCTCCTCTTCTTTTACACAACCTTCAAAACACACCAATCCCCGTCCTCTTTCCCTCTTCTTTGCATACAATCTTGACATATCACTCTTCTGATGTATTTCCTTGTTCATTGTCATTAATTTACATGTTCTCCGGTCTGGCTCTTGTAATTCATGCTTCTTCCATAATACTATTCCTACCCCATATCTCATCAAAGCAACCTCCCTCGTGTTAATTGCTCTAATCTTATAGCGGCCATTCAGCTTCGATTGGAGCACAAACCGAGTTCTCTACATTTCTTTCATCTTGTGTTCATTCGTCTTATCCCTTTCAATGATATCCAAGTACTTATATATTTCCTCTCCGACTTCCTTTATAGATTCACCATTTTCCATCATGATCCGATGGCTGTTACTGATTTTCCCCCTTTTGAGAATCATTACACCACATTTCTCGATCCCAAATTCCATCCCAATATCTTTGTAATCACCTGCGAATATATCTTTGTAATCAGTCTTAGCGAATAACTTTAGCCCATAAATAAACCACAGGTTTACTTTCACCTTGCCGAGCATGTACTCTACACGCATCTTTCGCTCGTTAGTGGCAATACGGAAACAAAGTAAAAGAAAAGAAGCGACAGTCTGTCCCCTTGAAAGATTCCTCTTTTGATATTTATCTCTCCCAGCTTATCTTCCCATGCTGTGAGTTTAGTTCGCCACGTTGTCATTGAATTTTGTAACAGCTTCAGGGTATTGTGTGAGACTATAAGCAGAATAAAGCATTCAATAATTCACGAGTGTGTGGCCATGTCATTTGCTTTCCTGTAGTGCACCTCTGCCATCTTGCTATCAGCCAGGTTAGTGTTATCGATTAGTAATTGATCCTTCGTTCCTCTTCGATCCTTCGTTCCTCTTCGATCCTTCGTTCGTCTGCTCTTACGTCCACACCCATTGTTGTTGTTGTTATTATTATTATTATTATTATTATTATTATTATTATTATTATTATTATTATTATTATACAGGTTTACTCGTGAAGATAACTTCGTAATATGTGGTTTATTTTTTGTTACTCTGTAGATGAACATGTTAGTTTTTGTGTTGCGTAATTTTATTAACATTCATTAATATTATATGAATTGTTTAATCGATTCATAAATATATTCAAAATAATTAATTTGCTGTAGCGACTAACTTGGTCGTAATTTATGGTAGTACTTAACTAGGTTAATAGCAAGAACTATAGTTGCAATCGCTTAAAGTAAATGCCAAGTTGTTCGCAGTATTTATATATGTGTATATGTAAAGAAAGAAGTGTCATAAATATCAGTGGTGAACATGGATTTCGAGTAGCTTACCAAAGGAAAACACACGAGGAGCAAATTATTTGTATTGCTTCCAATCTCTAGTACAATATTTCCCAATCAATCCCCAAATCAGAGTACAATTAACGAGTAAAGAAACTATAGCAACTTCTGGAATTTTGCTGCCAGAATAATTGGATATATGCAGAAAGAAAAGTTTTGAATATAGTAACTGTTCGTTCTAATCTATATAAAATAACTGTATTTATTGTTAACACCAGCAAATATTTCCAGTCTGTCTACTAGGCATAAGTTCTACCAGGTAATAATGGGACAATTATATAGCCGATGGACATCTTTAAAAATACCAGGCATGTCTCACTCAAATCAAATAACGATGCAGACATTGATAGCCCGCAGATAACCGTAAATTAAGCTGTCAATATAAAAGCGCATTTATGCTTTCCGTCTTCATCATCTGTCCCTGAGACAAATGTCAATACGCGCAAAAAGAATAATCTCCAGGTTAAGAGAGTTCTTATGAGACGAAGAATAATGGTCTGAAATCGCTGAAATAATGAACGTAATGACATTTGAGAAGTCCTACCACACAAAGGACTTTCAGACATCAACATCCCATTCAGATTTTATTAAGAAAGTGACTGAAACAGTTGAAAATATAAAACCGAACTAACTCTAAGGCCTTTTACAAATTGACAAATGGGTATATCTCGGTGTACAGCAAAACAGGGACATAGTATGAAGAGAACAATTCACTAGTTGCAGACTTACTATATGTGCTAGCACTCTTAAATATGCCGTCAGTGATGTTTTAGTGAAATCCGCTACCATAAAAAATGTTCAGACGGATTTAGTACTGAATCTGTGATGTGTAACAGTTACTCTCACAAGCTGTACTTGAATTACCTACGTATCCCGAGCTGTCAAGGGCCCTAAGCATACCTGAAAGCCACAAGAAGACTTTGATGTGAAATACAAGTTGACTGGAGATAAAACAATATCCAGTTCACTATGGGATTACAGACAGAATACACAAGACAATGCAGATATCGCAGTCCCAATGTCAGATTCAGTGCTTGACCTGAGAATTAAAATAAATGGCTTTGCATCGTCTAGTATGTGTATTACCAAGTTGGCAACAATGTGCAGGTGATTGCTGATTGGAGTCTAAGATAATTCAGAATGAAGAAAAGGAACCTCACTGTTGCGTAAAGTTAATAAGAGAATTTGAGGCAAACCGCTACATCAAGTAGGCTGCCTTGGAGTAGCAGATCGATTAGTGGGAGATGAGAGAAAGCACGAAAGATATGCATTGATATGGAATATCTTGGAAGGTTTAATACCCAACTTGCTTATTGAAAGCCGTTCCAATCACCGGATTGTTTGCCACTGTGTAGTACCAAAAGTCCTGCCATTTCTGATTAAAGAAAACTAATACTGTAACAGTTATGGTTTCAATGATCTGCAGATTTTGAATGACTTTCCGCAAGGTCTCAGAGATCTAAGATAGTGAAGATGTATTCAAAGAACATAAATTTTATCCTTTCTATCACAAACAATACTAGCTCTGTCCAACACTACTTTCCAGTACTGATTCCGGAGACAGGACAAGGAAGTGAATTTAAAATAAACAAGCATTAGCGCTAATGGCTTTGCCACAGCATGGCCACAGTGTCTGACTGAAACTAATGATGGAATAAAAGAATTTGTTGAACTGAATAGTTTCAAATTGTTATGACAGCTAATGTAGTGAAATGTTTGTTTAAGTCTCCTATTCTATTCTTTCTATACATTAATGATCTTTTCTCATTAACATCTAAATATAATCCTATTTATTTTATACTTTTACTACTCCTTAGATTTTGCAATGTTATATGCTGAACAAAGTCAGATTACACCTCATATATTTGCCAAGATAACCAACGATTATAGTGAAATACTTCAACTTTGAACATATTATGACGTATAAATGTATAACTTAACAATAACAATAGTATGTGCCCTATCTACCATATTGTAGTCGAATGACAGGTCGGGCTCATTCATTGGCAGTGCTAGGAGACAGAAAAGAAACTATAATTGCACAGTGTATAAAACTAACGTCAACTGGATTATAGCAACACATACATTTTAACTAAAATATGCTTCTGATATCATTAAAATCATAATACTCATGCCATAATTTTGATTTCCTTTATTATTTTTACATGCCTTACACCTATGCACATTGTACAATTTTACGTTTTGTGAAATTCTGTACTGTTATTAAGCACGGGCTGATTCAGCTAATCACGCTCATCTCAAATAATATCATTACATTATTCTTATTATAGCTGATGCTGTCTTTGTTGTTCTGGTAATTAATTTACATTATAGTGACAATCGCCTCTTAGAACCCATATTTACTCTTCTCTCTTCAAACATCGATGTAGGTGGTCTTATTTAAATGTTTGTTGGCAAAAAAATAATAAATAAATAAAAGCAAAACGCTTCCAATAAAACAGCTGACTATTTACGAAGCGAAGCACTTGCAACGGAGAACAACAACAATGATAATAAAAAATACTGATGACGATGATGATGATGATGATGATGATGATGATAAACTCCTTGGAAAGAAAGAATAACGACGAAACCAAGAGGACGGAGAAATATCAGGAACTAGAATGGAAATAGAGATGTTTAAAAAAGGAAGGGATAACAACTGTTCTTGAAGAGCTGAAACAAAGACTGCAGCCTAAAGCGCCAAAGAGCAAGAGATATGAACAAAACATTGAACAACATAAAATCAAGAGATTGTTCCAACAACACCAAAAAGGAGTCTATCAACAGCTGAATAGAAACGTTAACAGCAGTGAGAGACCTGACATTGAAGAAAGTAGAAGGCTTTGAAATAACACCTGGGATAATAGAAGCAAATATTACAAAAATGCTAAATAGTTGGAGGAATTAAAATCGGAAACATGAAGTGACACAGAACAATTATTGGAATAATGACTAATTATTAGAATAACATTAAATATCTCAAACTGGAAATGCTGCGGATCGTATGAGGGACAAATATATTGGTTGAAAAGTTTCCAAGCACTACACAGAATAATAGTCACACAAATGGATAAAATTATCAACAATGGCGCGCAAAATCCAGAGTGTCTGACAAGTAAGACATTTCGTTGCCGAAAGGATCCCACTAAAGGCAATGCAGTGGATAATTATCAGCGTATCACCTTCCAGATGTGAAAGCTGGTGAGAGGAATAATATCTAGTAATGTTTACAACTTTCTGGAAATAAATGACAAACTGCCAGTGGAACAGAAGGGATGCAGAAAGAAAAGCCGAGGAACAAAAGGCCCAGTTCTGATAGACACAATGTCATTGAACTACTGCAGGGAAGATCTTACGCATCGTGGATCGATCAAAAGAAAGCGTATGACATGGTTCCCCATTCATGGATTTTAGAAAGCCTTTAGCTGACAGAGGTGTCTGATAATATTTCAAATATTGTTAGATCAATGAAGGACGGGAATAAAGAGTTAACTTTATGTGGGAAAGTTTAGGTGAGGGTTCATATCAAGAGAGACATATTTCAGCCTATTATTATTGCTGTTTGTAATTTGTATCATACCCCTCGCTCAGATATTACGAACAGTGACATCGAAATACACCTTGAACAGTGGAGGGTAATTAAATCATTTGTTTTATATGAATGACTTAAATATCTATGAGAAGGCCGAGAGTGAAATAGATGGCCTAGTTTTAACAGTGCAGATATTCAATAAAGAAATCAGCAAGGAATTTGGGACTAAGAAGTGTAGTATACATAAAATACAAAAAAGGCAAAGTAGTGTCGCCTGATGGTGTACAACTACCAAACCGTGAGGAAATCAAGGATACTGAGGCTGATGGCTAAAACTATCTTTTTATTTTAGAATATGACGAAATCAAGTAAAGTGAAGTAAGGAAAGCCTTAGGCAATTACCACATGGGCTGTTTCCTTAATGCAATATGGAGGAAGTATTGTTAGGTGGACAAAGAACGCGATTGAGGAAATGGACAAGAAAACCAGAAAAGCGATGACAATTAACAACAAATTACACCCCAAAACCAATATTGACAGGCTACGTGTACTTAGGAACAAGGAGGCAAGAGGCCTCGTAGAATGCAAGACTTGTGTTGTCAGCGGGAATAACAGTCTGGTATGGCACACCAAACAGCAGAGTGAATCCTAGTTTGCTGCTGTTATAATTAACAATACAATACCTATCGAAAATATGATGCACCCACAAACATTTAGGAAACAAGATAGAAGAAAATATACATAATTAGAAGATAAATTTACTGCATGGAAAATACCTCAAAGAAATAGAAAGTAAAAACAAGGCCGCCACTTGGAGATGACTAAGAAAATGTGATCTGAAAGGATGCAGTTAGTCATTGATATGTAGCGCCCAAAAACAAGCTCTCAGAATTAATTACACCGAGTGGCAGCAAAAAAGATACAATAACATACATTGTGAATAAGTATAGCAAGTTCGCCCAAAAGCACTACAAAACGAAGCACGATAACGTGGCTAAGTTTGTTCCCTGAAGATTATGTGAAAAGCACGGCCTGGACAGGTTACGGAATGGGTACGAACATGAACGAGAAAGAGTCACCGAGAACAATCAATATAAGACACTGTGGGATTTTACAATCCAATGTGAATCTCTAATCATTGGTCTTAGGCCAGACAGAGTTGTAGTAGATAAAGGAAAAAAGTATACCGAGGTTATAGATATTGCAATACCTGGGGATGCATGCATAAGCGACAAAAAACTAGAAAAGGGTGAAATGTACAGACTACTATGAGACGAAATTGCAGGATTGTGGGCTGTGTGGAGTGTCTGTCATGCCAGAAGTTATTGGGGTACACGGAACATAAATGTCGGAGAAATCGGAATTGTCATAAGAGCAGGGCAAACACCAAAAATCGCTCTGCTGAGGACAGCTAGGAGTTTGAGACTGGTACTGAATATCAATAATTAACATTCAATTATCATAGGTTATAATTTGCAGAAATAGACTCTGTGAGACTTCTGACAACAGGCTGCTGTTTGCACTCACAGAATCAACCAGAAGAAAGAAGACCGAGTGCTCTGAAAATTAAAATAATAATAATAATAATAATAATAACAACAACAACAACAATAACAATGATAATAACCGTTTAAATTTTGCCACAAGAGGAACAATTTTAGGAAGAAGGTGTTAGTCGATTTTATTGATCGGAGTACCTTAGTGGCTACTTTAATTTATCGACCCCGGTAATATAAATAGTAAAAGTGACTGTGGCCATACTTGAACTCAGTGCGTAAAGAACCACAAGAATATCGCTAGAACGACAATCATAAAATAATAAACACAGCAACAACATTAATAATGTTTGCTGTTTTATAAGCTATGAAATAAATGTATTAAAAAAGTGTCTACTAAGCCTTGAAATTTCTTAAATAAAAATAATAAAAATTATTTAATCATGTTAAAAGAATTTCTGTTTTTTTTTTTTTACTTCACTTTTATACTTTGTTTTCTTGATATTGAATATTTTTCCAATTCGTATCTAAGAGGTTTTTGGTTTGTTGGCTTGCTTTTCAGTTTTTTAGACGGTTTCTCTTTAGAATGTTTTTTTAACCCACATGCATAGAATAATTGAACAAATAGAAATTGTACAATTGAAAATTTAACAAAGAATGGGAATTAAAATAATAAGTAAATGACTACAGAACCGTGTTATTTCTTCATTAGCAATTCTACTCAAGAATGCTATATCAATGTTAATTTGATTATTGTTTTATCTATTTGATTAGTGGAATACATATTTATTTATTTGTTTGTTCGCGTATTGAAATTCGATTTGAATATTTGTGATTTTCATTTGTACTTTTATCTATTTGGATAATCATCTTATTTTTTGATTCCTAATTCAATTTTATTTTTACACTTGCTTACAATTCTCATTCACAACTCTTCTCTCAAATACTCACCGACTCCCTTTGTATATTTTCGAAATATCATTTTTTTATTATTTCAAATTCATCTATCATTTATTGTGACTTTTCTTCAGAGAGTTGTTAATAATGTAGTACAAATGCAGAAATTTTGAAAAATGTTTACATGCTATTTTAAACGTTTATATCACGATATCATGAAATATTGAATCTACGCTACGTATTGGTAGCAAATTCAAAAGAAAAAGAAACACTGCATTTAAATAAATATTTGTAAATTCATTGAAAGCAAATTTAACATGTTTCTTAAAAGAAAATATTATGATACATAAATCAATTTTCAAATAATTTAGAATACACTTCCTAACGCAAAACAGAAGTTTCCAAACATTGAATACAGCAAATTTTAGCTAACATGTTTGTTTGAGTAAAATACTTAACTGAGTGTACTGAATTACAATTTATCTTTGCAACATATAGTATTTACCCTCAATAAATTTGTCTCTATTACAATACTGATATGCAATATTTTCCAGCAAGAAGGCTAAGAATGTCCATATAAAACATCCTATTAAGATGATTGGTGACGTATGTGAAAAATGGCCACGTACGTAGTGTTATTTAGTTTCTCAAGACAATAAGAAGCGTAAGGAACGATTTCTATAAACATGTCTACGCAATTTAAAGCATCGTTTCAAAAATGGCTTCGGAAACTGGAATATATTACGTAAGGTCACATTCTGTAGGTGCATAAATGTAAATCATTCTAAAAATAGAGAATTCTAGAATGAATATAATCATTTCAAATCCCATATACAATGTTGTGATATTATCGACGACTATCTATGGAATTTGCATAAGAACATTATGCCGTTTACATAGGAGTCAATTATCCCGTATACGTTAGGCAGAATATGTGTGTGTTTGTGTGTGTGTGTGTGTGTGTGCGGGGTTGCTAGCATCTTGTAAGAAGCAGATAAGTGCATGCTTACCGAATTTGTTTAGTGCTACTTTTTTCCCTTATGTGATCAAATTTCTTTTCCTTCAGGAGTGTCCCACGGACTGGACATATTGTGTCTCTCTCAACTATCGCTTTCTGTTTGCAATAGAAATATTTTTCCAGCGCTCGCTATTTTACGCTCGTTATGGTCTAACGACCCTCCTTGTTTATTTTCGTTCAGTTTCCTTGTATATCTTCACTGCCCTGTATTTGTTCCCAACTTTAACCCTTCATAAATCCCAAATTTAATTTTAGTGGTTATGGGAGCAATTGTCTTCGGAGACTCATATTGTCGTTCAATGCTAGAATGAGGAGTAGATAGACAACTGACAACGGATGAAGAGTCGTGCTTTACCTTATTTAACCTTGCATGTATATATATATATATGTGTGTGTGTGTGTGTGTGTATGTATGTGTGTTTGTGTATACATACATACATTCATATATATATATATATATATATATATATA
>NC_068981.1:46321742-46322446 GCF_001194135.2 Octopus bimaculoides
ATGAAAGCTTGTAAGGGTAGTATATTAATGAGTACGTAGTGTTTTTATTATGAACTTTTGAATGATGAAATATTGTAGTTCACTCATAATTATTATATTGTTCGTTAAATTAAATTCAACCGTGTTTCGCTTTGGAGAGAACCGAACTATTTTTTTTATTATAGTCGTAACTATGGAAGATTGGTGGTATTATTATTTGCATGGACTTAAAGATTAATCGCTATTTAGTATATAATTTAGTTATTGTACGTTTACTATTAATACCGATACAGATGTACATAGGTTTAAATGTTTCTTGTTTAATATTAAAGTTCGTGTTTAATCATGCCTAAATTGTGTTTGAATGAATATGGTTATTAAGATTTCACCTTTAGTATACCATGGAAGACCGTAGGGAATAAAATGCATGATTTAAGATTTTGGTCGCTTTTAGTTACATATTTAGGAGTTGGATATTGATTTACTTATTCAATTTATTTACAGATACTGTTTGTTATACATAAGGTAAATTTATTTTAAAGATGTGGTTTCTTAGGTATGTTTGTTCCCAAACAACACTTATTTTCGTGCTGTTGAGACCGCCGGATTGAATGGTACTGCCCAGGTGTCAAAACCATAAAGATATTCGTGGGGAAGTAGGTGAAGGAAGTATGTTGGATTGTCGGTATGTCATCTTTTATATATATATATATATATATATATAT
>NC_068981.1:46322819-46323600 GCF_001194135.2 Octopus bimaculoides
ATAGAGAGAGAAAGGGAGAATGACAGACAGGCAAATAAATAAATAGCTAGACTAATTTTCGTTTACGAATGGTGTATAAATTATATAGAGGATTGAAGATCACATTTGAGAAACTAAGTGTTGAAAGTACATCTTCAATCGTTATAGGAACTGTTTGATGTTTACATATGTAGAGCTTTATCTAAATAATTGATGTGTCTCTAGGTAAAGTGCTGATTTTACATAAGAAGGGAACATGAAGCTTCTTGAAAATGGGGACCATTTGCAGATTGGTAGACATCTTCTGTCGGATAGCTTCAGGAGTGCCTCAAGCCTCAGTTTCCTGTGTTGCATTCAACTACTTGATGAATGAAAAATGTATAAACAAATGATATAAAGTATACTGAATGCAAAAACAAACGGGAGACAACCAGAAATTCCATAATTCTTCATCAGTTATCGACCAATGTTACTCTTCAGTTTCGCGCCTATAATGAAAATATTGAGTGGTTGCCAATGGGTGGTTCACGAAAAAAAAATCCGCATGTAATATGCACATTTCCGAGTCAGAGATTCACTAGGAATCCGTGTTGTATAAATTCTCCGGCTTCATGGACAGTACGCCGGTCCATCTTAGCATAACCAATTTGTGCCTTCTGAGTAAAATGCAGCAAGGAGGAAAGAAGGTGTTTTGCTCAAGTACTCAACGAATCAACGCATCCCACGATACCGAGTGTAGAATTCACTATCCTTGGTGAATCATTGGTGCAACACGCTAAACACACATCTCCACACGCACGCA
>NC_068981.1:46323974-46327409 GCF_001194135.2 Octopus bimaculoides
TATATATATATATATATATATATATATATAACATGAAATAACTCTATTATGGTTTTTATTATAGTCTAAGTTGTACACTGAAATACATGAGCAGGCTTTTATCACTGTACATAGCTGATTGTAATCAATATCATCAACGATATTATCTTGGCCTATATTTTTACTTTATCTGGAATCATATCTCTGTACCTATCTTTAATAATACGAACTTTAAATGTTTTTATCATCAATAATATTTATCCGTCATCATCATTATCTGCATTATCATTATATTTTACATCTTTTCTCCGATTAATTATATTTTCAAACATTACATTTATTAATATTGTTATTATTCGCGGTAATATTATAATTCATACAACTATCAATATTATGATCTCATTAATATCATCATTAGAATTAAATTTATTACCGATGTTATTGCTGTTTCCATCTACAATATTAATGCCATTATTCTAATTATCATTGCTTTTGTTGTTATTGTTACTGTTGTTATTCTTGTCCTTGTTCGTTTTCTTTTTGTTCGTATTCTTCTTCTCATACTTGTTATTGTTGTTGTTATTATTATTATTATTATTATTATTATTATTATTATTATTATTATTATTATTATTATTATTATTATTACTTTTATTATTATTATTATTATTATTATTATCACCATCATCATCATCATCTTTATCAATATCATCATAATCGATAATAATAAGTCTAATGATGGGGATGACAACGACGACGACAACAACAACAACAACAACAATGATAGACCTTTCTACTATAGGCACAGTGCCTGAAATTTGTGGGAAAGAGGATAATTGATTACATTGACGCCAGTGTTTCACTGGTACATATTTTATCGATCTCGAAAGAATGAAAAGCAAAGTTGACCTCGGTGGAATTTGAACTCAGAACGTCGCGACGGGCAACATACCGCTAAATACTTCGCGCGTGCTAACGATTCTGCCAGCTCACCAAGAAATAGCCTTTTATATGCACGGCAGAACAGTTAGCAATGAAGACAAAATATGTGAAGTACAGAACGTGAAGCACAACGGGAGAGCGACATATGTAGAATGAGTGAGAGGGTGAAACAATGTGGCACTTTGCTACTGAATACCCGAATTTGGCACAACGTATGTAGAAAAAGATGATAGGACACTTTGGCAACAATGATCCATTTGAAGTTATGTAGTAATTATGCTAAAAAAATATTAAGGAAGTCTTATGACTAAATCCAAGAAGGAGATTACTGAGAATGAGGAAAGCAGTGATTCATTTAGACCATCAGCTTAGACATTGGAAATATAATATTCTTGTTGTGAATGGAAAAGAAAAACCATGCTTCCTAATCCGTATAGAGTGTTTTAGAGACAACAGGACTGAAGAGATAGAAGGCCAAGTGATCAACTATGAATAATTGAAGTGGGAAATTCGCTGGTTGTAGGCAATGAAGCGGGTAGGCGTTATACCAATTGTGTATGGTGCAATTGGGAGTGTTATTATTCAGAAAGGAATACTCCTGCTCACCGTAGCTATTTGTTATAACCTTGATCCCGTTCTCTGTAGGTCTACGCAAAGGTAACGTGCATTACGAACTGAGGAAAACTGGACCTCGTCTCAAACACTTTCCATACATGGATGATTTAGAATTGTTTGCAAAAACAGAGAATTGAAACGTAGAGGCAGTTTGAGAATGTAATGATGTGTAAGGCTAAAGGAATGGAATTCGGGATCTCAAAGTGCGCGATGTTCACAGTGTGACAGGGTAAAGAGCAGACTGAAATGACATAAAATTGCAAAAGTAGAGAGCGAAAGGGAAACTTGGGATTTTGGAGATGTCTGCTGTGCACTTCAAGCGTCTCAAATTTGAACATCTCAACAAGTAAGTTGTCGCTGTAGGTCACTATAGTGGATGCATTCTAAAATGGACACGAGCGGATATGGACAAACTCGATCGCACAACCCAAAAGACGATGCTAAGAAAAGGCGCCCTTAATGTTAAGGCCACCCTGCCCAAGATGTATATGAAGAGACGCAAGTCTGATAAGCTTACGGAAGTTTTCCGACACTGAAAGAAGAACCTTGATGCGCATACACCCACATACACAAATACACGCGCACGCACACAGAGGCACATCTCTCTCTCTCTCCCTCTCACTGTCTCTCTTTCTCTCTATCTCTCTTTATATATATATATATATTATGTGCTTGTTTTTCCCATAAAGTGAGGCATCACTAATTGTACACAAACCTATGACTAGCTGCACTGAAGTAAATATTCTCACTCGTTGTGGTAAACGTGACAACCGTCTTCGTTCATCGCATACCAGTTATATCATCTAATCTCCAAATCAAATTAAAGCCCTTATAGTTTCCTATCCCAATTTCTTTTGACATGAACATTAATAAATTTCAAGGCCAATCACCAAAATTTGCTTGATTGCAACTTGAAGAACAAACAGAAGTTTATATATGTAATCCATCTTTTTACTACTTGAATTAATAGATGTTTTTCTCCTCTATAATACACACATACAGGACGAGTAAACCTAAATCTGACAGGACATAGCATTTGTAATTTTTTGGACTATTACTTACTGTTGCCTTGCTTTCCATTCCTGTGATATGGCGTCGGAATTTCAGCACTAACACTAACATAACACAACATTTGTAATTTCAACTCACTATTACTTACTGATAATCTTAATAAAAAAAAAATGTCTACTTAAAAAGACTGTCAAGAAACGAACACCAAACAAACGTAAGACGTGCAAGGCTTTTTCTTTATCTTCTATTATGCTATTGCATAATTTGTCTCAGCAAAAATCATCCAATGGTACAGCACTAATTGTGCACTGACCCAGCATTAGTAATTTCATTTTACTATTACTTACTGATATTCCTAGTAAAAAAAAATGTCTTCTAAAAAAAACGAACAACATACGAATACACACCGTACAATGCTTTTTGAGTATGAACACTGATGTTCCACTTCACCTGCAGTATTTTCAGTGCCAAAGCAGTCAACTGGATTCCGTAAAGCTATTATTGTATATGATATACCCATTTTCTAGCTTCCCGGCCCGAGAAACAGTAAAATAATTTCCCCGATCAACGACGGGTATTACTGCTAATATGATGATGACAATCGACTCTGCCGTCGATGAGGATACGAGGATTTCTTACCGAACAACCACAAAGATGATTTGTTTATAGTGATCAAATTTTTGTGTAGACATAAGCCCACTCCCTCCATCAGATCGACGTTACCTCTACAGGTGCAACGGGTGCCACATGTCAGATATGTAATTGATTGCAGAGAAAAGTGAAATAAAGCGCTTTACTCAAAAGCACAATCCAACGCCCAGTCAGGGAATCGAACCCGCGATCTCGCAATCGTGAGTGCAACACCTTAACCACTAAGTCATACATCGC
>NC_068981.1:46327725-46331406 GCF_001194135.2 Octopus bimaculoides
AAAGCAAATTTGTGTAACATTTATCCTTTAAATGATACACAAATTTGCTTTCATTAAATTTGCTTTCATATATATTTGCAATTTTAATGAAAGCAAATTTGTGTATCATTTAAAGGATAAATGTTGACAAAACTCGGGCGGAGGAGTGTTATCTATAGTCTCTCTTCCTTCTATGTATTAGCAGAAAGAAAAAGCAGAAAGAAAAAAAAAACGGGACATATTACACAAAGTCGCTATCGCTTTCTTATTCTTAAGCTTACTATATGATTTTTGCATGTCTCTTGAAAATTAGTGCCGGAATACGTAAATATTTTCTCAGTTGAATGTATTTCTCAGCATATGGGTAATATTGTTTTTTTTTTTGTTATTTTTTGACATTTTTCATATTAATGGCGCAATCGACTTGGAATTTGACAGATGGTTAAGTTAAATTTGGGTGACCTTCTCTTTGCCAAACAGTAATAGCAAAAGCAAGTTAGCAGGAATCAAACGTGAATAAAAACTTCTATTATTTTTTATAATACCTTGTGGTAAATGGCTTACTTATCTCCAATCGCGAATCTCTAAAATTGATTCTTGTAATAAATGTATCTGTGAATATAAAAAAATAAAGTGTTATTCTACAAATGTAAATATTACAGACAGAATCCATAAAACAGAAATATCTCAAAGTGGCCGGCCTAGTCACGTGCCCCTTCTCATATAGATTCATACATACAGCTATATATATATATTATATATATATATATATATATATATATATACACATATGAATACAGCTGCAACTGTAGTCATATATATTTGCAATTGTAGCCAGAGATCTCTCTGATATTGTAGTCATCTACATTTTCTGCTTGAATAAATGTAATAAGTCGCTGTAGCTGATGTGATTCTATAATAGACAAGTATTCGTGTATAAATATGTGTACATACATTCTCATATTCACAAACACACATGAGCGCACACTCACACATGCACTCACGCGTGCACATATGTACTTACATATATGTATATATATGACAATGCGCGTATCTATATTTAATAATTTATATACTGTACGTGCTCTAATCAATAAGTATCCGGACTGTTGCGATAGTAACGAAGCTACAAACGGGCAGAGCAAAGCTGCTTGAAACTGGTTGACCTTAAATTGTGCTGTGCATGCTCACCGAATTCTGACGTTCTGACTCACTTCGGCTGTTTACACCAGTGCTTGGAAGGTAGGTGTTTGGCGTGTGATCGTTGCATTGACCATGACAGTGTACGTTTTCATCGCGATACCTGCTCAGAGCCCTACGCAAAGTTTCAGAAAGTGTACGAAGATGGGTGTATGAGCCACACGCAAACGTATGAGTGGTTCAGACGTATTTAAGGTAGCCTAAAAATGTTGATATTGATGGCTAGAAAACTATTACGAAGTAAACACGATAGGACTACAGTAAAACGTCGGGGAAAAAAAGCCCCTTCGTGGAAAATATTAGGTTAATTTAAATAGAAAATAAATAGACAAAACGAAATCCCAACAATGGCTGAGAACCTCAGAAATCAGAGCAGAGACTGAAGGGTTTTTAATTGCAGTTCAAGATCAAGCCTTCCCACCAGAAATTGTCAAAAGCATGTAATGAGAAGAAACAACAAGAAACTGCAGAATATGTGGTGACGGAGAAGGAACAATAAATCATATTGTCTCTGGATGCCCAGTCCTGGCTAAGAACGAATATAATCACAGACACGACAGAGTTGGGACATATGTACACTGGAAGCTATGCCAACACTATGGAATAACAATAGAAAAAGATGGTATAGGCACACACCGGAAATGGTCATAGAAAATGAGAAAGCAACCTAACTCTGGGACATGACAATACAAACAGAGAAACTAATAATAATAATAATAATAATAATAATAATAATAATAATAATAATAATGATAATAATAATAATAATAGAAACTATTATTATTATTACTATTATTAGCATTATTATTATTATTAAGCAGTCTTATTTGTAAAGCGAGCTTTCACTTCACTACCGAGTGCAGCTCTGTGTGCCTTGGGTGTATTGAAAGTGTTTTGCGTAGGATATCTGCAGTGCCCAGTAGTGCAATTTTTTGTATATTATATATATTTCTAAGTCCTGGTGTTTTTGTTATGTATTTGTCTAAATATTTTTCTATCATACCTAATGCACCTACTATGATAGGATTTGTTTCTGTTTTTAGATTCCACATTCGAGCTACTTCTATTTCCAGGACTTTGTATTTTGAAAGTTTTTGCATTTCTTTTAGGGAAATGTTGTCATCTGCTGGTATTGATACATCAATTATAAAGCATTTTTTTCTTCATGAACTCTGACAAATACATCTGGCCTATTGGCCTTAATTTCTCTTTCTATGTGTATTGGCATATCCCAGAGTTTGGTTGCTTTCTCGTTTTCTGTGTCCTATTCGGCGTGTGCCTGCTCGAATTAAGTGGTCTTGGTTTATTTCAGACATTACTCTGGCTGTAAGGGCTTTCAAAGAATATTTACTATTATGGACGTGTTCATTGACCTCTCTCTTATCAACACTCCACATGTAATAGTCGAATGGTTTGAGATCTGGAGTATTAGGAGGCCAAATTTTAGGGGTCATGTGATCATGAACATTTTCAGCCCTCAATTCCTGTGTTACCATATCCATGTTTGATAGTGCAGAGTCTTACTGAAACTTATATGGCCTTCCATTGAATGCACTTAACAATTATTTCGAGTCCCTCAATGTAGGCAGCAGAGTTAACTCTAAGGCCTTTCAGAAAGAAATAAGGAGGCATCACATGTCCTTCATTGCTGACAACTCCTAAAACCATGACAGTTGCAGGAAAAGTCGCATGCATAACACTTGGAACGCCATTTCTTCTGTCATTTCTTCTGTTAAGTCGAACTTTTTCTCGTTTGATAAAAACCAAATCAAATCTTCTCCTGGATTTTTCATTTTCTTTAAGAGCATTTTAAATCTGATGCAGTGATTTTCTTTGGCTTTTTCTGACAAATTGACCTTTCCATATCATACAAAACTTATATCTGGTGACTTCGTGGACAACATTTTTGACTGTTCTTTCAGACACATGGTGATCTGTTGCAACTGGCATCATGGACTTACTAGGATTGTAATCAATGGTCTGTTGAAGTTGCTAGGATAAATTCAAGTATTATGATGATTTCAGAGCGTTTAGAATGCATTTTATGATTTGATAATGGTGACACCTTTCCATCATCAGTCTGTAGCTCTTTGCATCATCAGTCTGTAGACGAAAGATTTGGCAATTTTTAAAAATCGAGATATTTCTAAATCACTATGCTAACCTTCATAACCACAATATCAGCATGCCTCTTCATTTCATGAGTAAGATGACGGTCTCCCATTATTATTTTCTGAAGCAACGATTAATCAGAGTTAGCAAACAATGCAGCAATGATCCGAAATAGGTGTGTCCATAAATAACTTACGTACCCCATATATATGAGTATTATAAATTTTATATTCCAGTTCGTGAAAGAAGTACACATATTCAACTCACAAACCTCCTGACTTTGGGTTTACACACACATGCACGCAGATACACACACACACACACACACACACACACACACACACACACACATGTATGTATGTATATATATATATATATATATATATATAT
>NC_068981.1:46331675-46337090 GCF_001194135.2 Octopus bimaculoides
TATATATATATATATATATACACTAGCAAACAAATCATTACAGAGACATTGGGTTAATCTCCCCCCCCTGCATACAAGAGAGAACCAATTCAAACACTTATATAGATACGCAAAAAAATATATTGATTATTGATTGCAGACTCGAGAAAGTTTCAGCAATATTTGTTGTTAGAGATCAAAACGTGTAGCGTTCTAGGGTTATTCCCCATTCCGCATATTGTTGGTTTGAGTAGCAGGAAATTATAAGTGTCCATTTACTATGTGATGTTTCCATGCATTTTGAAAGAATAGTGTTTATGTTTATGTTTCTGTGTGCATCGTGTTCTTGAATTAAGTAGTATAAGCGTATACAGTTCCTTTGTTAATTATCTACAGGATATTGAAAACTAAAATGAAATAGTATGCAATTATCATTTATTTTCTCGGAACTATCACTGTCAAAATGTCAGTTAAGTTATTGCTATTTGTGAACAGTTGTTGTAGTTGCATTTGTTTTGTATTTTATTAATTGTATTTTTTAAAAATATATTTTACTTTTTTTTTTAAATTCTAGCAATTGCATTCTTTCCCCCATTTTCTAACATTTGTCTGCTCAACATAATTGCTATTTTCTGTTTATTTCGAAATAAATTGTATTTCTAGTTAAGATCATGTTAGGGATTCGAAGCATTGCAATGCTGAAATAACGAGAAAATGACTCAATACAATTATACCAATGTATTTATAAGGTGTCTGACAATCGGTACGTATGGCAGATGGTAACAAATTTAATCGCGTAGAAACTGATACTGGCATCGTGTTGTTACAGAGGTGAGAAAATTATATATGAAAAATTAAATAAATTACAAGAAAAAAATAACTCCTCACCTCGCTTTCAATCAACAGATCGATGTTAACATTTGTATGGTACACTTGACAATAACTTGCTCTTGCTTTCATGCTTTGTATCACATTTAGCTAAACTAAGCTCATGCCGCTGTTATCAGAGAATCCATTTAGCAACCCAAAATCCAGCCAATCTTGAAGCATGTTATTGATCAGTATAAAGAATCTAAATAACATTGTTTTATTTTCATTTTTCCAACAAATTTTATTTGTCGATTTATTAGGCTTCCTTTATGAAATACCGAGTTTTCCTATCATTCAAAAACCACTGAAGTCTTAAACGCTGTCTGAAGCTGATGGTTTCATTGCTAAATATATCTTCTAATTATTCGATCAATGTATTTGTTGTAAGATATAAAGCAATAAGGAAAAATAACTTGTTTTTCTTTTTTTAAAAACCTTTCTTACATTTTCCAATGTAGTTTGATCAACAAGAAAAGGATACATCAGAACGCCATGCAAATATAATATACACTCTCTCTTCCACTCACTCTTCCCTCCTCTCTCCCAGTAACGCTTTCACACGCTCATTCTCTCCTTGTAACGCTTTCACATTCACACACATAGACATACATATATTTATATATGTGTGTGTGTGTATGCGTGTGTATGTATATGTGTGCATATGTGTAAGTGTATATTCAATTTCTCAGTATGTTGATTTCAATTATCTTTCTTCTCTTCCACATTCAAATAAGTAATATATGCTATTGATATGTTCAAATAATTCCAGAATTATATTATTGAATTCAAAATTTTTATTTGAGTATCTTGATGCAAACATTAGATTTTTGAAGTCAAATAGATTTTCCAGTTCCATCAATTAATGCTCATGCCTCAAAATTCGTATAACTTTCGTTTTATACATACATATAAGCATACATACATAAATACATACATACATGAGAGCGCATTTACACACACACACGTATAAACACATACAGATACACAAATACATTATATACGAATATATATCAACCAAGACGTTATGAAGTACCGCCCTTCCTGTCCCTGTCACTGCCGTTCATTCTCTTTCTTCTTCTGTTTACATACACTCAAGCACACACAGAGACACACAGAGAAAACAAACGTACGTATATGTATGCGTGTATATATGTCACCAGTGTTGAGGTTCCTTATACACACACACACACACACACACACACACACATATATATATATATATATATATATATATATATATATATATATATATATATATATATATATATATATATATAGAGAGAGAGAGAGAGAGAGAGAGAGAGAGAGATGCGTTTGTTTTTGTGTGTCTCTGTGTGTGCCTGATTGTATGTATACAGCGAAAGAAAGAGAAAGAACCGCAGTGACAGAGACAGGAAGGGTGAAACATAAGTGTGTATCCCTTTATAAACGATGAATCTTGAAGCAGACGTTGCTATAAATAATAGCGGGTAGATACCGCGTTTTTAATGCTTTCTAGAAGAAAAGTGAAAGCCGGTCATTGGGCTCGAGCACACATCTGTTGTACTTTAATTTTACTTGTATTACAATTATTTACAATAATTGTCGCCTTTCAGAATTTTGTCGTTCTTGTTTTGTTATGTTTTTTTCTTTACGAGGAGTGTATTATTATTTGAGTATAATCATTGAATTTGGTCTAAGAAAATGTATTTGCTAATATTGAGTCCATTCTTCAATTTCATTTTGGCTTCTTACCTTTATCAAAATGAAATATCTTTGCCTCAGTTTCCGTTAAACTTTTCATAAATGTTTAACAACGTTTATGGTGGAACTTTATTAACACATTCAAATTTGGAATTGCTCGATGCCTGGGATAAAAATTTTCTCTAAACAGACTATGGATGTACGGGATACGTAGAGTGATTTATACATAGTACCTCATAGGAGTGAGATATAAATGGTATAGTAGGTTGAAATTGGCAGTTACTCACATGGCAGACTTCGTAATTTTTATAATGATTTGCTTATAGCGAACATCAAGGAAACCGTATGTCTCCATAAAGAAGGTCTTTACCCATCATTTTCCTCCATAATTTTTGAGTGGAAAAAAAAAGCAACAACTACAGACATATTCCTAGTTCAGATAGTTTGCACACATTGTTTCCAAAGACTCCATGTCTGTTATTTCTAAACTATCTTAGATAAGTATCGGATTCTTTTAGAAGGCTCAGAAAATGCTTTTGTTTACATATCGAGTTCATCTACAGAATAGAGTGTGGTGTCTTTCTTTGAAAACTATAATTTTATTCAAATGGTGGGATAGAATTATGAACTCAAATGTCTTCCATTCAAGAACTGCCGGTACAATTGAGTCATTACTCTATATGCAACGACTGAGATTGCTAGTAATTCTACTGTCCATGTTACAATAGCTTCTATTCGTTGGATATTCTATGATCACTTACAACAATGACCAGCTTGGAATACATAATTAGAATTTGAATTACCGCTTGGAAACCAATTGGGAGATCACGAATAACCTATCTTCAAGAGTGCAAATCTTGATTAATTGACTTTATGCAGCGGAAACAGAAACAACACTGTGTGAAAATGTGAGGAAAGCGGTATATATTGTGTGACGTCTTATTCAATCCAATATTTATATGTCTCGTCTGCAGCAAACTCAAATGTACATCAGAGCTCGATATATAAAAGAGCTTGCCCAACCACAGGTAATGTGCCCCTGCATTGGAATTAACGGACAACTAATATCAAATAATGAACATTCATGGTTTGTGTATTTTTACTGATTTAATTGTAAGTGTAAACTGTATTTTGCATCGTTGGTCAACGAATATGTCTATGTATTATTGGTTAGAATTTGTTGAATTCGTTCCCCTTTCATTTCAAAATTATTTACTAAGGATTATATGTTCACGCATTGTTTCAGAGAGGGCTATTCGCAACATATATTTTGTAATTCAGTATATCAAAGAACACAAATAACACAAATCTACTCAATAGCATATTCTTCAATTGTTATTAAACTAATCCTTAAACTGTAAAAAATAAGACATTCCTCTTGCATTAAATCTTCATATCCATAACAAATTTCTTATTCTGTACCTTATTTACATTATTTACATTTAACAGATGTTTGTTCTCATCTTGTTTGTTGTTAACACAACTTTCGACTGATATACCCTCCAGCCTTCATCAGGTGACTTGGGGAAATTTCGAACATGAGTTCTCATTCCTAAGGTATTTTCGAAGTTATTATATCTTAGAAATGAGAATCCACGTTCAAAATTTCCCCAAGACAACTAATGAAGGCTGGAGGGTAAATCAGTCGAAACGCTGTGTTAACAACAAACAAAATGACGGCAAATATCTGCCAAATGTAAATAATGTACGTAATTCCTAATCTGTTAAATATAGGACTATAGTCTCAGTCTGTGTTTCGTCTCCTATATATGGGTGACAAATAACACACTACAAATCATTGTGTACGTTGATCCATCAGTGTCACAAGAGTATGAGTGTGTGTGTGTGTAATTCTGTGTGCACGCGCGAGAAACGTGCGTGCGTCTATAGTGAGACAGAAAAGGTCAGAGAGGGAGAGACACAAATATAGAGATTGAGAAAGAAGGAGAAAGAGAGAGGGAGGGAGAGATTTAGGGTGGGTAGGAGGGGAGCGATGTATATTTGGCATTAAGTATTGAAATGCTAATGTTTATTTTAGAAGGTAATTATTAGTGGTTAAATTTCAGTTTTACTATTCATTTACTAATTCATTAATATAATTAAAATGAGATTTAATTTCGAAAGTTCATGTTAATGAAGCAAAAATCACAATCAGCGTTACGAGAAATTCTGGGCGAACATATCAAAGGTCGTTACATGTTTTGTTTTATAATCAATTTATCAATCGCATAATCTAGTCTTAAATATTTGTTTGTTTCTGTCCAGTGTCAAATGTGTGAACAATTACGGCTAATACATGCATTGAAAATAGCAAAAAAATAGCTAAAATACTGAACATTAGAAAAACAAATGCGATGCATACGATGCTGGTGGAGCTAGAGTACGTCCCCCTCAACAAACTCTCAGTAATAAAGAAGAAAGATGAATGAAATCACCAAACATTGTTTTGAGAATGTGCGACCTTAGAGAATTTTAACAGAAAGCCACACATGTTTCAGACTATGCTCTTTAACACATACATATATACGCGTACATAAACTCACATACTTATAGGTAGGCAGATATGATATATAGACATATATCAATTATATATATATATATATATAAGTCAGTAAATAGTGGGGTTGTGTTAACCGCACGTGGAGAAATAATAGGAAAATGAAAAAAAGCCAGAATGCTTAACTGGAAGCATATTTTAATAAAGATTTCTTCTAACCGGTTTTCATTGCGAAACAAATTTTCAAGAAGAGGGAGAATGAAAATGTTTTTTTACAAAGAAGTACAAACTGAAGAAAATAATATATAAAACAATAATATATAAAAAAATAAATATACCCATACATTATATTGTCTTTGAGCTTTTGAAGTCCAATAGTAGTTCAT
>NC_068981.1:46339679-46341750 GCF_001194135.2 Octopus bimaculoides
ACACACACACACATATATATGTGTGTATATGTATATGTGTGTATATATATATATATATATATATATATATATATATATACTTATGTATGCATGAATGTATATATTTATTCATATATATACATATTTATATGCCGTATGAATCCATGCGCACACGTGTGTTTTTGTGTGTGTATGTGTTTGCATGCTTTTACAAATATCATTGGGTACTTTTTTTTTCATACATGAAAAACAGGCGCACTGTAAATGATAATCGTAGCGGTTCGATCGAATAATGTGGAGCAGTATATTTCTGGTTAGAATTTATAGAATATCAGAAAGTTACCAATAATTTCGTTCCAAATATTGCGCATCGCAATCTGACAATTCACCAAGGCGAAACGCTGGCACAATCGTTATGAGACCGGGGGGAATTACTACCAGCTTTTCATCATTCCTTTCGTTCCATCGAAGTCGTCCTTCATTTTTATTCTTTCAGGATAGAAAAATATGCACCTGTTGTGCACACGGATCCATATACACGACTTACACACTCCCCCAAATCTTCTGGCCATGTGCCAACATTTGAAACTAATATGATGACTCCTGAGGCATGGTGTTTGGAACCGCAACATGTCTGATGTATTGTCAGTATTGTCAAATCTAACAGTCGATGTGAAATCGTCAGCATCATACTAATACTTTTATGGCGTCTGCTCTTCTTTCTCTATTCTAGAACCTTGGACAAGTGTCTAGTTTAGCACTACCAAAATTAGTCTTGTGAGTGAATTTGGTAGACGGAAACTGTGTAGAAGCTTTCTGTAAATGAGTATGTCTTATGTTTGTATTATACAAACTTCCATTCACACACTTATATAGTACATAGGTAGATTGGTACATATATATATATATATATATATTTGTTTATTTATTTATATATTTATATGTATTTATATATTCATTTATATGATGTTGGTTTTGTTGGTTATTCCCTATTTGCTCTAGTTCGTTAAGTTTATTATGAATGAGATTTTAGTCTATTATGTCACGTCTTTGTACACATCTTAGATTACGTTGGCCAATGTTTCATTCCAACAATAACTGTGGTGCTCTTATCTAAAGTGAAGAAAATTTCCTACTCTATCTTGTTGCTTGCGTTAATGTTTTTACGTGGTCCGATTTTGGCCTGGATGTATTTTCGTCTTTGAATGGCCTGCTTTTAAATCAATGGTTTGATAAAATCCGTATATATAAATAAAATTGATACGTACTAGTATATGTATACCAGTTATACGTACATCTTTTCATGATCTTTTACTTCAACGGTTTGCTAGATTCAGTATGTATAACAGTTATTCTCACTGGAATATGTATAGCAGTTATACGTACTAATCTCATTGGCTAAGCAACCATCTGCCCAATGTAATATAACTTCACTCGCTGCATGCTAGGTGTACGACATGCAAAGCTGACGAACTTTAGGATTTGTAAACAGAGATGATTTGGTAACAATTTTGACAGATGTTTTATACAGATTTAGTCAATTCTCCTAAACAGCTCTGAAAAACATTCATAAGAGTGACTGTAGAAAGGTAATCAAACGGCAAAATAAGCGGTGTTCATGAAACGAAAGTGCACTACGATATTTTCTCGATTTCTTTTGATATTTTGGCATTTCTGTTTTCTGTTCCAATTCAACTGTAATAACTTATTCTGCTCCATTGCAACCTGTCTATTTGTGTTTGTCGTTTGCTGTGTTTATTTGTATTTCTTTGTTGCAAATTATTGTTTATTTCTTCTTCCTTTTAATTGTCAGCATTAAGCAACGATTTTATGTTAGGAAATTTTTTATCACAACTTCAATTCTTTGTATTCTCCCTTTTGGTATTTCTATTTTACATGTTTTTTTCCTCATTTGTATTTTTTTTTCTTTTTTTTTTTTGAATTTTACATTTTATCATTAAGAATTTCCTTGTTCCTCTTAACTTCACCCTCTTCCACATTTTCCTTTTACATCTCCGCCGTCTACTACTACTACTACTACTACTACTACTACTACTACTACTGCTACAACTACTACTACTACTACTACTAC
>NC_068981.1:46341948-46345020 GCF_001194135.2 Octopus bimaculoides
CATCACCACCACCGCCATCACCAACACCGGCACCACCGTCACCACCACCGCCGCCGCCACCACCAGCACTTCTACTACTACTACTCCCACCGCCAACACTGCTGTTGCTGCCACCTTAATTACGAACCTTAACTGCCACTATTGCTGTTACTCCCTCTTTCCACGCATTTAATCACTAAAACTCCTTTATCTTCCGTTTGCCTTCTGTTCTACTGCTTTCTCTCTACCGAACGCATCGGGCATTTTTTCTTCATCAATTTTAATTTTATATCATTTTTTTCAAAAATTCTACTCTTATCCTTCATTACCATTTTGTCAATATTTTTTCTTTATTCCCTCTTCTATAGCCCCTTCTCTACGTTTTTCACTTTATTTGCAATTATGCTTGGATTTCCAAAATTTTCAGTATACTTTTCACAAGCATTTTTATCTCTTCATTGCTTTTGTCTCCATCTCATTATTTATTTGTTGGTGCTTATTTCTTTAATTTCGCATTTTGTTACAATTTACTATTATTATCATTATTATTATTATCATTATTATTATTATTATTATTATTATTATTATTATTATTATCATAATCATCATGATCATCATCATCATCATCATCATCATCATCATCATCAACATCATCATGATCATCATCATTATTACTATTATTATTATTATTATTATTATCATTTATAAGACCCTCGTCGTTATTCCGGTTTATCAATTCATTATATATTTCACGCTATATTTTTAATTTGTCTGCTACGTTTCTCTCCCAAACAAACTTTTATTTCTTCAATGTTCCGATAATTCATTTTACAAATGCATTGATTGCCTACTCTCTCTCTCTCACTCTCGCTCTCTTCTCTCTCTCTCTCTCTCTCTCTCTTCTCTCTCTCTCTCTCGTTCTCTTCTCTCTCTCTCGCTCTCTTCTCTCTCTCTCGCTCTCTTCTCTCTCTCTCACTCTCTCCTCTCTCTCTCTCTTTTAGTCTTCTCCCTCTTCCTTCTCTCTTTCACACACTCTCTCATACACCTACACACATAAATACACATAGACACAGACACCATCATTTACATTAAACAACCATGCACACATATATAAATATAAGTTTACATGCACACACACAGCACTCACAAACACACGTACATACACGCACGCACACATGCCCTCACATGCTTATGCGTGCGTGTGTGTTTGTGTTTGTATATATATATATATATATATATATATATAATTGAGGATAAACCATTGAATGATGCTATCAAGTGGTCAGCATGTTACCTCCATCTAGGAAAATATTTATACTGATATATAATTATATAGATATAATTATAATACAAGGTTGTAAGCAAGCACACTAACAATGCTTAGAATAGATGCTAAAAGTTCTATAAACCACCTATTACTTTACTCTGTCAGCACAGTTTTAATGCGGGCTAGTGAGTGAATCAATCAGATTTCAAAATAAAGTTACCAATAGATCGATGATCGATTTCTGGCTTAGGGAAGAAATTTACCGTGATGTCATCTGTATGAGGCGCCAAAGAATATATATCGATATATCTAAAGCTTGTCCTACTACTTCTGCTTCATTTGGTGAGAATGCATTTACATTTGCACTTTACGTCTCCACAGCCGCCTTTCATACTTGAACAAAAGTGGGCTGCTACCTATTGAAAACAAAGGGTGCTGAAAAAGGAGCTCCTAATCGATAATCTGATTATCATGAGCTTCAAGAGAATACATACAAACCTCAGCATGGCATGAGTTGAATATCGCAAAGCATAGAATATAGAACCACACTCCTGGATAATAAGAACAGTCGAAATGTACGGAGGAGCAGAAAATATGCGAAGCTATATATGGAATAGCATGAAATGCTGGAGGACGCAATTGACTGTAGGGAATCTAGTATTAGGAGAAGTGAAAATCAAGAGGGGAATTTTCCATGGGGACAGTATGTCCCCACTGATAATCGTTCTTGGAATGATCCCCTTGAGTGAAATACTGCAGAAAACAAAGTTGTGGTATGATCTGGGAAGAGGTAAGGGAAAATTACTTGCTATTCATGAACGACCTGAAGCTATTCAAAAAAACTGAAACAAAACTCGACAGCCTAGTCCAGTCTGTGCGGAGTTTCTCCAATGATATTAAGATGGAATTTTGGACGCTCAAAAATGTACTACGATGGTGATGAAACAAGGGAAGCTTGCCAGCTATAAATATCCGTGAATACTTGAGACATATGTGATTAAACACTATGACATGAAGGAAAAGACAGAAAGAGAGTACCTGTGGTGAGTGAGAAAAATAATGGCTTCAAACCTAAATGCCAGAAACATAATTTCGGCAATAAACTCGCGCGTACTCGCAATAGTTCAATATGGCGCTGGAATCCTGAAGTGGATAGAAGAGGATCTAAAAGAGATGTACAGGAAGTCAAGAAAGTTCTTAATGATGCATGGAGCACATCATCAACGCACAAACACTAATCATGAACACTATACACGAAGAGAGCAAATGGAGGAAGGGAACTGATAAGTGTGGAAGACTGCGTGCGTATCGAACTCGAGAGATTCATGAGATACCTAGTCGTAAGTAAGGAAACCTTGCTAGTGACAGTTAGGAATGAGGGCCTATTGAGAGCAGGGAAAAAATGGAAAACAAAGTAAGTAGTAAAAAAAAGACACAAAGAAGAATTATGCAAGAAAGGACTACCCAATCAAATCCGTGCAGTCACAACAGAATATGCTGAAGAAAAAAATAGATAGGAGTGTCTGATGCAAAGAACCCTAAAAAAAAAGACAGATATGACTATACCGGCAGCCCAAGACCAAGCTTTGGCCCGTAATTTTGGTGAAGGGTGCCTGTCGATTAGATAGATAAAGTTATAGATAGATAGATAGATAGATAGATAGATAGATAGATAGATAGATAGATAGATAGATAGATAGATAGGTAGTTAGATAGATAGAAAGATAGATAAATAGATAGATAGATAGATAGATAGATAGATAGATAGATAGATAGATAGATAGATAGGTAGTTAGATAGATAGAAAGATAGATAAATAGATAGAT
>NC_068981.1:46346600-46347899 GCF_001194135.2 Octopus bimaculoides
ATAGATAGATAGATAGATAGATAGATAGATAGATAGATAGATAGATAGATAGATAGATAGATAGATAGGTAGTTAGATAGATAGAAAGATAGATAAATAGATAGATAGATAGATAGATAGATAGATAGATAGATAGATAGATAGATAGATAGATATATAGATAGATAGATAGATAGATAGATAGATAGATAGATAGATAGAAACGGATGAGATAATGGAAGACAAGTGAAATATGTAGTTGAATATAAGGCAGAAAACATTCCTGCTTCGACATATTTTGAACATTAGTCTGTCTGAATATTCGTTGAGTCTTCTATGACATTCTACATTCTTCTTTCCTTTTTTTTTTTTTTCTACTATCAGAGATTTCTTTAGTTTTATATCTGCCAGCATTTGCGATCCCACCGCTTTTCCATTTCTTTGTTTACTTTTATCTTCCTTCCGTTTCACTTTCTGTCACTCACTTACTAGCTCGCTCATTCTTTCCTAACCTATCAGCTCTCCGTAGAATTCTGCCGATTTGTTTAACACAATGAACAAATTATATTTTCTTCATGAATTTCATCTTCTTTGTTTCTTCCCTCTTTCTGTTGTATCCCTATTTCAGTCTCTCTTTTTCACAACTCTCTTACATTTTCACTCTTAATCGTTATATCTCTGACTTTTACTGTCTCTCCTTCTCTCTAATAATTCTAATATTTCTTCAGACATTCGCATCTGTGATTCTTATCTCTTAAATCAATTTTATTTCTTTCTGTATATTCTAATTCAAATGTTCAACGCCCTTTTTCATCTCACCTACATTTTTCTTCCCTCTTTATCATAGTTTTCTTGATGTCTCTAACATTAACATCGTTACCTCCTCTCCTCCTCTACCTCTACCTAATCCACCTCTATTAATCGACCCTCCTTCTGATCCTCCTCCTACAACTACTTCTATTACCATTTTACAATTACTTTAATTTCTTTATATTTTTACTTCTATTACTTGTGATTCATATTTTATATTCTTTCCATCTCGTTCCTCATCGCGTTCTCACTTTCCTTTTGTTTTCGTCCTATCTCATTCAGATTTCACACTCTATAATATTTGGTTGCATATCTATTTGAATTTCTCATACACTTAGCTCTTTTTTTTAATGCTATATACTCTAGTTAACATTTTTATGGTTGTGCATACACCTCTTTGTTTCTCACTTTTCTCACTTTCTCGTTCCCATCATCTATATTATCCTTCATGAATCTCTTTCTCTCCCTCTTGTTTCTCTCTCTCTCTCTCTCTATCTCTCTCTCTCTCTC
>NC_068981.1:46348845-46349431 GCF_001194135.2 Octopus bimaculoides
ATATATATATATATATATATATATATATACATATATATATATAACATGTCTATTTATGTATGAATGTATGAATGCATTCACATATGTATGTGTAAAGCTGTATATATCTGTTTATCTCCCGATCAACATATTAATGCTTATCTATTTATCTATCTACACCTGTATCTAGTTTCTCCTGCTTGGTATTTGAATGACTGAATTATTGAACTCTAGGCTATCATTTATATTTTGTTTGCAGTTATGTTTCCTACGGTGATTTTATCGTGGCTCATTTGCATTTTTAATACTTGCTACATGTATTTCCTTTCATACCTATAATTATAATGCATACCATCTTTCACACATTTACTTATCTCCACCTTTCTGAGCATATTTAAATACGATCCCTCTCCTCATTTTCGAGTATCTATTATTTTACATTTATAACACATTTCTTAAAGTTTTTTTCACTTTTTACCTTCTCAACACATTCACGTATGGCATTTTGTCAAGTTATTTTTGAATTGCGGGATCTCAGTAATGCACTGGGTTTAAATATTAATGCAATACTACTTCATTTACTGTCATATATATATATATATATATA
>NC_068981.1:46351170-46351368 GCF_001194135.2 Octopus bimaculoides
AGATTCCTCTTCAAATTCACACTTTTGTTCGTATTAAATTTACTATTAATGTTGATCTGCCCCTTTTAGACTTGTTTCATACACCTTCACAGTCAAACGCTTTCTAATCCGATTTTCTAAAGTATATCTTAATGATATGATTATTATTTCAATCAAAATACACCCTCTTTCTCTCTCTGTATATATATATATATATAT
>NC_068981.1:46352413-46353262 GCF_001194135.2 Octopus bimaculoides
ATATATATATATATATATACATTTCATGGGCATTTTAAAACATAATTCAAGTGTATGATGTTGAGATACCTTTAGTATTACTGCTGCTGATATTGCGAGCAGTCAAACTTACGTCTCAAGACATTCAAGAGGTTAAATCAGATATCTATTTGAAAACCTTTGTATCCAAGACTTCTGAATGGTTTCAATTATTAAGTCGGTGCGACATTGTTCAAGGAATATTTATTTGATATTAGAATCTCGCTGAATGCTTACCTCGAGGATTTATCTTTGACGTCCATATTTGGCTTTTGATATTTTATAAAACACATCATCTCAATGCTTAACGAGGTGCGTTTTTAGTTTTCTTTACTAACCACCAACAGGATTTTAAAGCACAATAACACAATGGCAATAGGCAATCGAAGTAGTACATGAAGCTTCAGAGTGAATACAAAAGAGTCCCAAAAATAAACAATGGGAATAGGGAATATGAACGAATCATGGCCTAGAGAAGGTGCCATGATGCTTAATATATTATAATTCATACCATCTTCCATCGTACGGTTTGAAGTCCAAAGGCAAAAGCCTATTAACTTTTTTTTATTTTTGGGACGCTTTTGTATTCACTCTAATGAAGTTCCATGTACTAGTTCGAATATCCTATGAAGATGAAGAATATTATTTTCGTAATTCCTTCTTAGGTACCGACTAGCATTGGAAGCGGAAACGGCTGTGAGTATTGTTATGTCACAGAAATGTCGTGTCATATTTTGCATTAAAAAATCATCTACAGATGTGGTCCAATTGGTTTATCTCTTGATCGAAAATTTTCTCCATTTTCTGATTTTTTTAAATTTGATTCCTGAT
>NC_068981.1:46353933-46356567 GCF_001194135.2 Octopus bimaculoides
ATATATATATATATATAAAGAGAGAGAGAGAGAGAGAGAGAGACAGAGAGAGAGAGAGACAGACAGACAGACAGACAGAAAGACAGATAAATAGATAGACACACATTTAGCTAGATAGATAGATATATAGACAAAGGGTTGTATGCAAGGTGGATGCAGTGTAATTTGCAGTACAGTATTTTAGAATCAGTGTCCAGTGTAATAGCTCACCCCTTTACCCAAACTGCGTAATAAAATGATTGCTAAAAAATTAAGATTAATGATGGATTATTAGATCCATATTGTTAGAAATTATCCGAATAACTACAAAATTATCGTGCAAAATTATTTCCATCAATGTATGTCGCTTCAAATCAACTAATGAGGGCTGTAACTACTTACTAAGTTGTTACATAGCCACTTAAAATTTACGTATTAAATACTTTCGAAATACCAATTACTGGTTTTGTGACAACAATGTCTACAAGGGAAGCCGAATCAGAATATAATATAATTAGTTAACTAATATAATGAACTATAGAAAAACATGACTAATCATATTTCCATGCGGCTGATTCTCAAGATGCATGGTTACGTTTCACGTTGAGCAACTGTCCTCTACTATAGCTTCAGGCAAGCGAGGCCTTGTGAGTGGATTTGGTAGAGAGAAATTGAAAACCGGCCGTATATATATATACTATACAACTGTGCGTATCTGCCTTTATTCGTGTCTGTGTTTGCACCCCACCATCGATTGACAACTGGTGTTCGTGTGTTTCCATCCTTGTAACTTAGCGATTGGGCAAAAGCACTTGATAGAAAATAACTCATCTTAATAATATAAGTACTGGGTTTTACTCGTTCGACTAATATTCCTTTATGTTGGTGCCCTAACATGTCTGCAGTCTAATGACAAACAAATAAATATGTAGTTACTCAACTTGTCATCTTCAATTTGTTGGGCAATTTGCAATGTAAATCATTAACGATTATGAAAGTTTCGGTTTCAGACATAATATGCAAATTTTACGCTTATTAAGCAGTACACATATTAGTTTTCACAAATCTCTTTTCCTCAGCACACAAGTACACACACATACACACGGATAACCACATTCGTAAAGATATACACATCCACTCATACACCCAAACATGTATATATATATATATATATATATATATATATATATATATATATATATATACAAGTATATAAAATTGAAGTAGATGTATGCTGTCAACTTAATGTGAGAGTCCCATTTTGGGAATAATACTACTGCTATTTAGCCCGAGGTAGCAGCACCGCTTCCTGTCGGCCTTGACATATTTACTGTGTCCTTATGATTAAAAGGGGGAGATAAGTACCTCCACCAACCTAAGCCTGCATCCAGAGACTAATTTCTGAGTCATTGCTCGTCTTCAGTACCATGGTGTAGCATGGTTTGCTAGTTGGAAATGCCAATCTAGCTCTTGTAAACATATAATTATTCCAGTGAAGTACATTCACTGATTTCAAAAATAGAAATAAGACATTTCTAAATCTCTCAGAGAGACATGAAGTATTTATATGCTGTCAACTTAATGTGACAATCCCATTTTAGGAATAATACATCTCCAACTAGCAAGCCTTGCTATTCTAGACTGATGATGAGCAATGTCTCAGAAAACCAGTCTCTGGATGCAGGCTTACGTGGGTGGAGGTGCTTATCCCCACCCTCCTTGTAAACATAAGGGTACAGGAAATGTGACAAGGCTGACTGGAAGTGGTGCTGCTTCCTAGTGCTAAATAGCAGTTGTATTATTCCCAAAATGGGACTGTCACATTAGGTTGACAGCATACAACTACTTTATCGTATCACTACTGCCTAAATCTCTCTGAGAGATTTAGAAATGTATTCTTTCTATATATAAAATTAATTAGAGAAGAAACATCAAATTCGAGAAAACGACGTTATATGACACTACGCTTCCATACATTTGATCATATATAAATATGACCATGGCCTTTAACATATAAAGAATACATATATAAAAATCTTAGAAAGTAAAAAATAAATAAATAAAAATGCAATTATATAGAACGGCCTATCAAGTAGGTATATACAGTCGACTAAAAATTCTAACGCGTGTCATGCAATTAAAAATCTGAAGGAAATAAAATATCAATCGACTAAAAAATTTTCTTATTCCCCACAATTAAAAATATGCTAAAAAAGTTCATTTCATAAAACCAAGGTAGGTTGGAGTCGAAAAGCATAAGAGAGTTCCACAAATTCAAGTCAAACATGTCTATGACCATTTCAGGAGTTCACTGCTGTGGTTGGATTACGAGTCAAGGTGCATCTCGGGAGTGCCCCCACATCAGGATGAGCAGATATCTCAACAATTAGTCATTCACGGGAATTACAAAACGTCTTCACACCTGATCTAAAGATAATAATCTATCGTAAGACCAGTCCAAGTTTTCTAGCACACAGTTTTAAACATTTTTTTGTCTTAGAAAATGTGGACTCGTCCTGCGATAGATTATTATCGTTACATTTTATATAATAAATGGTTTTTTTTTTATCTATGTCTCAATTTCATTTGAGCACTTCTTTTTTGCAATCTTATAAACCATTTTGTCTCCATCAAATAAGGCAAAAATTATTTCTC
>NC_068981.1:46356679-46367994 GCF_001194135.2 Octopus bimaculoides
TATATATATATATATATATATATATATATATGTATATACATGCATACATATATATATGTATGTATGGTTTTTATTTTGAGTTTACAAGCCGTTTGCTAGCAAAGCAACATGACATTTTAAGTTAAGAGAGTTCCGCATGTTAATAGATATGCGGTTTAAGTTGATGTGTTGACAGAACAGTTGATGTGCTGACAGAACAGTCGATGTGTGTGCCTCTATTCGCATAAGAATCTCACATGGAGAATTTCTAGAAGGTAATACAGATATTCACCGTGCCCCTAATAGATTGGATTTGGAGAGCCTGCGTTAGTTCGTTTTGCTCTTCCTCTGTGAAACCGAGTATTTTGTGAAAATGTGTTGGTGCATAATATAATGCACTTATGATGGTATGTACAATTCAGAATTCATATTCAGAGTACAAAAGCCATATGCTCCGCATTTAGTAGCCATAAATGTTGTGTATGTATATCTGTTTGCATGGATGTATATACATATGTATGTGTGTATGTTTGGAGGTAAGAATCCATGTATTTATATGTAGTTATGTATATACTGAGAAATGTTTTGAGAGTACTGTACTTAGAGGATGTATTATGTTGAGATTCTTTAATGCGCACCAGGGCTTACAGACAACATTAGAAGTGCTATTTTTATCCAGTCTCTCACCTTCTAAACAAGGGTAGGTGCGTGCGTGTACATCTACATGTACTAACGCACTACTTTGCTAGTCCTTGCATCATGAGGTGGACTTTGAAACAGAAATGGGACTAACATAGACGAAGTCACAATTTTATCTTTAATAGTGAATTGTGATTTGTTAATATAGGAATGTTCTGCCAATGTTACATAATTTTTGTTTAATGTAACATAATGTACAATAGTACCACCAGAGTAGCATAACAGTAAGGGCGCAAATAAGAATAATAAATTGAACAATAGATATATCAAGAGCAATGACAACAGCAACGACTTATATACATCTAGTAACTGAATTATTTCACGACAGTACATTTCCTTCTTTTACTTATGTGTTGTATCATATAATCCAATATTAAAAAGTCGTAATTAATTGCACTCAAGAATTCGTAACCTAATGAGTATATTGACAAGTGCCAAGGCGGTAATCTATATCGAATAGAAAACCTCTTGTGATCAACGATAAATTGTCCAAATTGTTTGTCTCCAGAACATTATACATCTATCAAAAATAAGTATTTAACACTTATAAAAGATATTTCTCTTGCCAAGCCGTTAATAATACGAAAGATTAATATTTAAGTATACGTTTACGACAACAGGGGTTCGTATTTGGATATACAGCAATTCTCTAATCGTTTTATTGTATGTTGTTCTATCAAAGCTAACATCTTTATTTGATGTAAACTACAATCAATTCTCACAGAAACCCGAACCAAAATAGCATCAAGATATAAACAACCTAATCGATTGCTGCTGATAATATCTGAGCGTTAGAGGTTACTAATATTGTGTCAGGAAAAAAATACACGATTTCCTTCAAAGGAATATATATTACTGCTTAAACAACTTACTATACATGAACATGATATGAAAGCCACTCGTAATTTGTACAAAATCTTAAATTGCATTTCCATGTGATGCGCAGCTGTAGAAATGCCACTGTCCTAGTTTATAGCCACACTAGGAACAGAGGTAAACAGATGTTGGGGTACCCCGTATAATTTAGGTTGTAAAGACATGACGTACCTTACCTTTTTGCAAGTGAGCCAAGCTGCACATATCCCTTTACGATAATTATGGTATATCATAATATTAGTTAGAAAGAATACAATCTTTAAAATGACCACATAATAATATACTGAAATTGTTCGTTCGGTGATAAGATAAGTTGACTTGTTAAGTGAATATTTTACGTTATTTTGTGTAAGAAATTTCGTTAAAATATTTTCAAACTAACACTCGTATGCAAACTTGTTGCTATTATTTGATATTTTCACCCGAACGATTTTCACTAATATAAAAGAAACTCTGATATTTTTTCGCGTGGAATCAAGTACTCTGACCTCCTAATATGCTGCAAACCACTTAATTTGATTTGGAACAAAATTGGAGTGGGGAACGGACCACCCCCCACACACACACACTATCCTGGAATCATTGGAATTTCTTTTCGTTCAATGAATTCTGGTCACCACCTAATGTGCTACAAAACCCAATTTAGGGTTCAGAAAACGGGGTGAGGTGAGGTGGGGGCCTCGGAAATTTCATCCTCACCCCATTGATCTTTTTACCCGCACGGTTTTCACAAAGAACAAAAAACTCGGATTTTTTCGCATAGAATCAAGTACCCTGACCTAATATACTGCAAATCCCTTATATTTGTTCGTTAAAAAGATGGGGGGAGGGGCCCGTATTCCCCCCCCCACAACCCCATATCCCGGAATCATTACAATTTTGTTTTTTCTCTCAATGAATTCCGGTGACTTCCTAATATGCTACAAAACCCTTTTTGGGATCTGGAAAACGGGGTGGGGAAAGGTTGAAGCCTCGGAAAATTTACCCACTCCCAACATTTTACAAAAATACACTTCCAGAGTCTGAACTACGTGGTTCGTTATTAAATATATAGAGAAACTGACCGTTGTACTGTGTATGTTTGGTATATATATTTATACAAATAATAGCATGTATATATATATTTACTGATGATAAAAGAATATCCTAAATTTATAGACTATATCTTATGTGTATAATAAATTTAAAAAAAAACGTTTTTTTCTAATACACTACTGTGTGTGAGTGAGATAGAGAGAGGGGGGGAGCGAGGAGAGGTATCTGTTCAAAATACTTGGATCAGTACCTGGATAGATATTCATTTATCTCCTCGAAGAAAAAGTTGTATTGTATGTTCCAATAATTTTCTCAATAAGTTATCAACAGCTAGTTTTCGAGATATCAGCATAGTTAACTATAAAGTAATTAACGCCAAATCTCCAAAAACATACTTTGACATTCCTGTAATAGACTTGTATGTAACATAGTCTAGAAACATTTATTCCACAAGAAAATATATTGTAACCGATAACATAAGATACTTACAGTGCTAGTTGGTAAAATACTCTTAAGTTATAGGTTTATTTTTCTGGAATGAGAAACACTAATTAAATCTTGAATCCTTCTACTCCTAACAAACAAATATAGTTCATACTAATTAACGTTCAAATCTACTGGTAGTCAAATATCACTGGCAGCACACGTTCCAAACTTACCCCACCGCAAACAGCCAGACGAGTAACTGTATTCTTCATTTTAAGTGTGTGTCTCTTCCCAAAATCCCCATACATAAACTAGTTTTTATTTTTCCCAAACACCTCAATGGGCTTACTCGGAGCCACTCTGCTGCTATCCGAGCAAATGAATGGCTAGAACGCCTGGATCTTCTCGATCACACACAAATATCTTTGACATTTAGCACATAGCGCAATCTCGTAATACCAATATCTATTCTGCAAAGAATGTTGTCCTTATATGAGAGCTAGTTGTTCTCTCATCACTTCTAATCAGACATCCTAGACGTCCTTGCGTTACTTCTCTCCGCAATAATCTCTTTGGTCAGTCCATACTACACATAAGCTTGTCCCTCAGAAACAATTTCTCTACTCCTTGCTGGCGTTCAACTGCAACAATTTAAACGGAATATTAACATCGTAATCCCCGGTCGTAAACCATGGTGACTGCCCTCTTCTTTAGACATAGTGAGGAAAACCTAGATGAGGTAGTCCTTGGAATATTGTATAATACATTTCTAGGACAATACACGTGGCGTATAAGCGATAAAATGCTCATAAATTAAGGACTCATGTAAGGAAAGAATAGAATAAAATATTTTGTACAAAAATGAATCATTTTCGTACAACAGTCACTCAATGAATTCATAGGACGTGCTTCAGGTTAGCGGTCGAGCATCACAATTCAGCACACGAATTTGTTATGGCATTTATCTTGATCCTTAGTTTTTTGTCAAGTATACAACCAACGTAGTTCATGTTAATATTTTCTGTAATATTTTTTCCTCAAATCTATGCTTCTCTTAGTTATCTCAAACAAATATGACCCAACTTATTTCATTGGATCTCTTTGTCTTTCCTTAGATCTTACATCATCATTCATGGCATAGTTATTTTGCCTTTTTCGCTGTAGTATCCAGTACTAAATGTCGTAAAGAAAAAGATAGACAATTAATCTGTACAACAGTGTACAACTTTCAAGGAAATCTTTTCGAAATCCTAGTTTCAAATTTATGTGTAACATTTCACTACTATAATGCAAATTTCAATTTTATTTTCGATATCTCATTTGCACTTGCTGATGTCGTTCATGAGACATGAAAATTTCAAAAGGGAAACGATTGTATTAAATTATATCATATCGTAAAATGTTGCGGGAAAGTAGATTTTCACTCATTGCACTTGTGAAGTATTTATGTCAGACTGCATTGTGGACAGTACCATTATCTACAATTCATTTCATATCGAACCATGCCATAATGACCTTCGTGTAACGAGTCAAGATTTGAAGTTGTAATATTTTCAGAATGCTTGCTGTAGGACAATTTGACAGTAAAATAAATATTTCTTTTTCATAATACTCTATTACGTCTCGTTATTCTAGTGCTTTTCTTATATTTTCATCTTCAACGTTCAGTTTTCTCCAGCCACCTATTATCGACATTTATTTAAACACTGAAATAATACCATTATCAGCGTTTATAGCTGATTCGATTTTTTTTAACAAATAACTGGCATTGAACCAAAACTTGATCAATGATTTAATACGTTTATGCTTTTTATGACTTTAGTCAAAATAGTAATCAGGCCCGATTCGTTGCCTTGATAAGGTATCAGAATGTTATATTACAACGAAGTTTTAGACGGTATTGTATATTTAAAGGATGTCAATGACATTTTTCAACGTTACAGTAGTTATGGTGGAAGTACAGATATATGTTTATCCATGTGGGTGTATGTGGGTGTATGTGTATTGCTGGCTGGTGATAGGCGTTTAATTGAAAATGTCGTCCATGTAGGAATTTGTTCTATTCAACTAGACTGAAAATGATGGCATATCTAGTCCCACTTTATCTATTTGCAAGTATTGCTGTTGGTTCAATGTTTTCATACGTGAGTGAATGGAAGTTGAACTGAAATTACACATCGGAATAGAAATGCTTCAACACTCACAAGAAACACATCTGCAACGAAAGTTTGTGGTACATTGTGCGTTGCAATCTCTGCGTTCTTAATTTATTTCACTTCAACTCATTAACAATCACCTGACAATTTAATGGTACTTGGTTTTCGTTAACTCGTAGAAATATGCTGTAAGTTTTTATAGGTATTTCGTGAATATGAGGTAATATCCGACTTCCAAAACAGATCCTAAAAACGTACTCGCAATTTATGATTAGTAATTTCTAATATGATTGGTATTTTTCCGGTTAATATTTTCCAGTTTGCATTGATGCAATATATTCCACTTCTCTACTAAATAAACATGGTATTGTTCTTTATGGTATATAAGATATAGTTTTGTAACCGGTTAAATATTTATTCTAAATTATTCAGATTGTTTCCACAAGTCGTTCAGATAGCGATGACATTATTCATATATAGACAAAAATATTTTGTTCCAACTATTTTACCAAGAAGACGTATATTAGAATCGCGAATGGGATACGTTTATAATTTGAATGACTATATAGCGTGTTTATCACGTGTAAATTTGTGATCCTTCTGAAAGTTTGACTGTTAAAGATGTACATTTAAAAATTAACTGCGAAGAGTTTTCTCAACGTTTCAGATTGTGACATAATCCATCATGTCCTAGTATTAGATAAGAACATTCTACGTTAGTTTCGTTTTGATTTATTTCAAAACGGTTATAGCTTTGAATCTTGCAGTTTGGTTTCAATGCAGCGCTAATAGATGAAGATCAGATGCTGTAATAGGGTGGTTCTAATATACCGTCTGCTGCTCATTTTCTAATTATTCCTTTTTTTAACCAAGCATCTGGAGATATTTTGGAATACTTAGCCCATAGATAGAAGCAATAACATTATTGAGCATTGACAACAATGACATTAGTATCAGTATCATTTTTTTATTTATTTATTCAGTTCACACACACACACACACACATACACACACACACACACACACACACACACACGCATACACACATATATATATATGCATTATGCCGACCAAAAATTTAAGTTTATAGTTTCAGATTGCAACCTTGGATACATTCGCTAAATCTCCCATTTTCCACATGATTCATATGTATTTTCGTCAATGGATAAACTTTCGTTTCTCTTGTATAACTCGATGATATAGAGTATTATGTAATGTTAAATTCGTTGGTCGTTGATGTAGTAACGGTGAGTTTGTGTTCAGCTTTTGCACCACAAACTGTAGATTTGGCTACAATTCATAGACTAGAGAGAGAGGGGAGAGAGGGAGAGAAAGAGAAATGTAAGTTATTTCTGCAAGTTGCTTAATCGTGACAATTCGGCTGCATAATCCTAAAATTGGCCTTCTCATACAGGCGATGACATTTCGGTTAAACAATAATATGTTTCGTCCATATTGACACGCCTTCATTACACATTGGTTAAAAAATATTAATTAATAACAGTCAGAATGTGCAGGGTTTTTCTCTTATTCTTAGGGGCGAACGTTTGAATTGTTATGCTGCTTGTTTTATGACCAATCCTCTTAACTAAATAATATCTTTACTCATCAACAACCGCAATTGTTTTCGCTTTACAGAGTGCATTAAGGCATTTAAAATAAAGTCCTAAGTTATGATTCTTATCGAATTTCTAATAAATGAGTGCACATATGTTTGAACTCATCTGTTGACCAATAATGGGTTTGTGAAATGGTACAGATATTTTCTTTTATATGTTGTGGTGAATTCAGCATATATTCTATTTGATTGTGGTAAATGCATTGTTACTCCTTCGTTTGAAGGAATGCTGACGATATCTTAATGTTTGCCATTCGAATTAATTTTACAAAGGATTTTACAAATTATTTCGAAGTAATAATCTGTCATAAATAGTCGTTACTAATTAAAGCAAACAGTAATATTTATGGAATCTGCTATAGTTCAGAAGTTCACACTCAAATCTCTCTCTGTGCTAAAGAAACTTTATCCAATAGCGGAAATGATGTGGAAAAACTGACCATTTAATAGATGTACTCATGGTCTCACTTGGAAACTACAAGCACAAATTTGTTTTCGGTAATATGTACATAACATTTGTACCAATTTTGTTGTACCAACAAATATAATGCTATTGTTACGACACTTTTACGTTACGTTCCTTTTTTTTTTTTTCTAGAAATGATTTTTTTAGAGACATATTATATCTGGAAATCTACTACCTACTTGATAAATAAGGAACAGGCGTGCTCCGTACAAGTTAACAAACATTCATTTAATTCGACTTATGATTTTGTTACTCGGCAGTGTCATACAAATATAGCGACACCTCATATGATTTATTATATATATCACTTTGATAAATACTTCATTTCTGGACTGGCAGTATCTCACGATTATTTCGATATCTTCTAATGATGAAGATTGTTCGTAACAAAATGATGTATCATAGTAAGATTAATGAATAAACCATACTTTCCGCATAGCAATTGATTGAATGCAAATTGTTAGAACTCAGGTCTCGCGTGGTTTATAGTTCATGCTAGATAGTCCTCCGATAATGAGAAATAACGTTATAATATATGGCGATTACACTACATGGCTGATGAATTCTTCAAATGAAGGATGCATAAAACAATCATTGATTCGGTTCTATGTTGAGAATATATAATCAAATTTAATGTGCAATTTAATAGGAATCCTCTAAGTTAGGTTAACGACGAAGAACAGTAGACTGTATCACATACAGAAATAAATTATATATATATATGTATATATATATATATATATATATATATATATATATATGCATAACATTATGCTACATTATATTATATCATGTTGTATTATATCATATTACCATATAGGATATTAGTGTAATATTTCGGTAGTAATTGTGTAATACACTACACTATTACTATGCAACATGTGTTTGGAAACCTTTCAAGTATAACAAAGGACAAATATTCCTAATGTGATGTCGTGAAACACATCTCGATTGCGGCTCCTTCAAGAAATATGTGTCTTAATTTTGCTTTTATTTTCTTATACTTTGAAATTCTGTTTTCCTGCCCGAAATTATCAAATAGAATATTCTAGTAGCCACTTGATTATTAATGGTGCTACTTGATATGATTTTGAAATTTGTGTTATAGCAAAGTTGTCTGAATGTATTACTTAATGGGATTTATTTTCTATACGAAATAATAGAACTTCTTTATTTTATTAACATTCCATAACGTTTCTATGTGTGTTCGTATCTTTTCTTAAAAATATCGAAGATCGTGCATGCATGCTGGTTGTGGCTTCCCCTCGTTCCTTCTCGTATTCATACCCAATGTTTCATTTATATTAAACTCTCTCACAGATTCTTTTGCCCCCTTCCTGTGTAGAACATAATTTTAAAGTTTACTATTTCGATCTAGAGGGGGCGAAATCTCCTTTATTTTTGATGGGCATAAGAAACTGCTGATAACTAACACTCAAGGGTCATTTCATCGTGCATTTCTCCAGCTGCCTAAGGAATGGAATTAAAATAAAATTAAATTAACAAAGAACGCTGTAACAAAAATATTATGACTTCATCGTATATCTAAATGATGCACGTAACGTAGAAAATATCACCTTATTAGAAGCCCCGGCAAAGTAAAACCGTATTAGCTGTAGAATATATGAGATCAATAGACGTATAAGTAAAAAAAGTAATAGATATTATTAATTCCAATATATATAATGCCATTTCCGTTTTATATATTTTACATAGTTTTGTTCATTCAATTTCTATTTTATTTCACCAACAGATTTTCACTTGTATATCGTTAACTAGGTTAATTCAATAAAAATTTTATATACGTATCAGAGAACGGCTTACGTGTGAAAGTATGAAAATACTTGCATTGTTAAAGGAAGAATTTGAAGTTACAACATATGAAAAAATGGATAATTATGAATATATTAAAGCGAACACATTTATCTCAATATTCAAAAGAACGTAACTGTGAATTAGGTATTGTATCGACGTATAAGAATAAGTAACGGCATTTTTTTCTACCACTCAACAAAACATGATACAATATAATACAATATATCGCCTGACATTTTAGTTATATTTACTGTTGGATATTTTTAGTGTAAATCGCACATACATATTTTTAATATATCTTTAAATATAGCTTATGTAACTCATTTATATGTACACAAATGTATAGAGATTTCACATAGCTCAGGTGCTCGTTGTTCAATCGTTTATCTGTACATAACCCCACAGAAGATTTTACACATAAAGCAGAAAAAAGTGAATTCTTGTTAGAATCGTTATGATAGAAATTGTGAAATAGATATGTATAGATGTGTTAATGCATGTCAACTTTTCTATAAACTAAAATAAGGAATATTAATTATATCTTCCTAATTGTACGTTGTTGACAAACTTCTATAAATCATACATATCTAGAAAATTTTCTCACCTTTAGATTAGTATAACATTGAAAAAAAAATAGTAATAGCTTAAGACATTTCTTTTTATACCACCTCTATTAAATGTAACTTATCAAGTGCAAATGTAAACTTATAAGCTTAATCGGATATAGAGGTTACAGAAAATATAAATTGTATTGTAAATGGTACTCCCCTTCCCACGTAACAAAGTGGTATGACAGCCACTATAAAGTCAGAAAGTCAGTAGTGATACAATCGTTGTACGAGTTCTCAGTTGGAGTCAGCGGGTTATTCGAAAACCGTTGCTAGGTGGACTCGCCCTTCTCTTTTGGTAATTTACTAAGTGTTTGAAAATGCTGTGCTGCTTTGCAGTGGTTTGTGTGTCTACAGTTGTTTGTTTGTGATTTCTCTTCTCGTAAGAGGAGAGATGGCTGAGTCTTATTCAGACGTAAGTGAATCAGATGTGGAGTGTTCAGAACTGTCGTCGTCTGAATAATAGCTTGTGGAAGCTGTGAAGAAGATGGACAGGGTTATAAAGGAGAGAAGTTTTGCGCAGGTGACAGAGGTGTCAAAAAACGAAGTAAGCCTCAAAACACTTTTTTAAAATGTTAGAAAAGGAAGGTGACAACGTGAGATTTTCACCACCACAAGGAATACTAAAAGAAATCGAAGAAAAAAGAATTGTGTATAAAGTTTATTCTATCAAGACTTAGCGTATCTTCCCAGAGAAGACCAATACGGTACAGTTGAGGTATATTTCAGTAACAAAGTAAAAGCGAAGGAAAACTGTAAAATCGATGAAAGGCTAATCCTTCTACCCACAAACCTTGGAAGAACTTCCAAGGTCAGGCGGGAGGGAATCACTACTGAAATAGGCGTGGCTTGTGTGGCATCAGGGACATGACAGAATCATAGTGGATATAGTCATAAACCTTGTGAGGATTATTTTGAAGCAGTTTAAAGTAACTGGCTGTGATGGTGTTTGGTAAAGGAGGATCTTAAATCAAGATGTTTATTACCCGTTAAAGGGGCATTAGTATAATAAAACCAATGATGATAATACAGAGGAAATGTTTATCATGGTGTACTATAGTTGGATGATTTAAACAATATTGTTATATTGTATACAGATAAAATTTATGGTTAGCAAAATCATATTGAGAAAATATTATAATCAAAACGATAATTTTTTGAATAATTTTGAGTATAGACCAACATTTACAACAATATACAGAGAAGAAAATTACATAGAATTAAATATTCATATACTTAAATATTTACTTACTAATTGGTATCTATGAAGATTGATCACTTTCCTGATGTCTTAGAAGCTTCTAAGCTGAAGTAAAACAACATGTACGTTGTTTCTCTTCTTAACCTCTTAGGGGATTTAAATAAAATTATACAAATGTGTCCGACTGTTTAAATTAATTCTATGTATTTATTTATTTATTTATGCAGCCGAGGATATATTTGCATTTAAATTGATGTAATGTTTGCATTGTTCAATTAAATGGAGTCGCTTGAAACGGTTGTACTGCCTTACTTCTGGATAGCCTATTGCTTATTTTGATTTTATTCAACTTATTTTGAAATTGAACGAATAATACCGCACTAATTTTTGCTGCCGCAACTGAAGTACCTAATTCATTTGAATCCCAAATGTACAT
>NC_068981.1:46368028-46372619 GCF_001194135.2 Octopus bimaculoides
ATATATATATATATATATATATATACACACACATAAATATAAATATATACCTAATATAAATTATTCTCCAAACTTGTGTTTCTCTCCGTTTTAGCTGGAACTAGGAAGACGTGTTCTTGTCTGTCTCCTGTCCAAGCTTGATTTATGCGTTCATCACCACAACCTCGTTTAGGCTTAGCAGTCCTTCTTGTCTGTTTTCACTGTTCTGATTGTGTTACCAATTTTGACCCTCCGCAAAATCCCACATGTTTTTTAACGTGCTTTGCGTGAACAACTGTTTTATCGAAAGCGTATATTGGTGTTAAATGCTCGAAATACGAGAGTAGAAGAACAGCCAACAACTGACGAAGGTCTGTTCTTTATGTTTTCTGTCTTGTTTTCCATTTGTATCTTTCATTCTTCCCCCCAAAAAGTTCATGTTCCATGTACTCGTACTTCGTACTTTTTGTTGTACATGCTTTATGACGTCCTGCGCCCACAAACTCATATATATATATATATATATATATATATATATATATATATATATATATATATATATATATATATATATATACGTATAGATTTAAGTATGTGCATGTACGTATGTACATATGCATATATATATACGTATAGATTTAAGTATGTATATATACGTATGTATATATGCATATATATATATATATATATATATACAGAGAGAGAGAGAGAGAGAGAGAGAGAGAGAGAGAGAGAGATCCATAACAGCCGCAGTTCCATTCCTATTCTCCTGTCCCCAATTACGGTAAAGCTATAGAACTCAGTTCATTTCAAAACTAAGTCTTTGGGAATAATAACAATGCACTCATACATTTCCTCTTTAGCTTCCGTTCCTTTGTACCACAGCTGAAATATATACAGCTGAACTTATAGCGTTGTATACCACGTACAGTATTCACTGACTGACTATAATTCTCTCCTGCTTAAAAACGAGACCTCTCTTTATTGGTACTCACAGCTTTCAGATGTAGTGTTTAATAATTCTGAAATAATGCTGCAAATACATCTGTACCCAAGACATATTTCAAATGTATACTGAAAAACCGTACTGCCACAATCTAACATCTTGCTGTCGGTAGATCTCCAAGTAAATTTATTTCCTTGCGCTGGTGAATATATTTATGTTAACTATGTCTGCTGAAACTGCCACCAGATATAGACTAGGTTTAGCTGTCTGTAGCCAAAGCGGATTAAATATGCTAGTGTAGACGGTGATAGCAAAACTGAAATGAAATAATAATTGGTCTACAGATCACGTTTCTGATGATCTCTTAACCAGCAAAGTCAGATTTTACAAATAGCATAGTAACAATGTAAAAATTTAGATATACTACACAAGTATTACACTTGAAAGCGCTGTGGTTATTATTGATTATAATCCGCTAGCAACACCAATTATTATAATTTAGCTTTATTATGATTATTTTGGATTGCAGCTATTTTCTTCAAGGATACTTAATTAATCTCATATCGGCTTCAGAATTCAGCTACAGACGAGAAGATATTTCACTGTCTCAAACGGCTGCATACAATTATGTCAATGAGTTATATATATTTTCCATTTGTGTCATTCGTTGTTCCAATGAATATTTCATGTTCCATGTAGTCGTGATTTGTACTTTTTTGTTGTGCACGTTTCGTGACGCCCCGTGCACACATATGCATATATATATATATAAGTATAGATGTAAGTATGTACATATACGTATGTATATATGCATATCTATCTATCTATCTATCTATCTATCTATCCATCTATCTATCTATCAATCTATATTCATATATATATATATATATATATATATATATATATACACATTATTTACATTAATATTTGATTGAACGCCACACTTCCTTTTCCAAGTAAATTTTATTTTTAATTATTATGGTGCGCGCTCTATACACACTTTTTACTCTTTCGCTTTTCTCTCTTTTTTTCTCTGTTTTATTCTTTCACCTCCTCTTCTCCCATTATTCTATCCTATTACTCTTTCGTTTTTTTCTCTCTTCCTTTCTCCCATTCTCCCCTCCTGTTTTATCTCATCCTATCCCCAATTTTCACCTCTTCCCTTCAGATTTCTTTGTCACTTTATCTCCCCCACTCTTCCTCCCTCTGAGCTACGTCTATCACGGTTTCACAAGGATTGTGACAGTAGATTCTTCAGAGATTGCATTTGAATATACGCGGACCAATCTTACTTATGGTGTAATTATCACCTTGCCGTCGTTTTAAAGGGATCATTTCCAGTTCTTCGTGTGAGTGAGAGCAATAATAATGATCTTCGACATTGTGAAGTGTTCAGGAATTTCATTGTGTGAGAGAGTGAGTGTGTGTATGTGTGTGTGTGTGTGTGTGTGCGTACGCGCGCGCGCGTGTGTGTGTGTGTGTGTGTACAGAAAGAGATGTAGTGTAAATATTATGAACAATGAAAAATGAACAAATGGGTGGAACGTAATTACAAAACCATGGTATTGACTTAAAATTTGAACGCAACGAAAATGTAATGGATGTTCTTTTGCTGGAGATCCATAACGTGATTGTCCCTTCTTTTATACCTGACATGAAATTAGGAATGATATTTGAAAAAGTCAAAAAATAATATGTGACGATGTACATAATTGATACTGACACTTATACACAGCCACATTAGTAGTTTACCTAGTATGGGTATTTGGTGTAATGTTACTTTACAGTGAAAAAAATGTTATGGTCAGCCTAATTGCTTGCTGCATTCATGCACGTTGTAAGTGGTTTACAGTGAAATGTAGAGAAGTAGCTTAAAGGAAACGAAAATGTCTGGAATTAAATGAGTCGAACACACACGTGTATGTATGTGTGCAAATAAGACCTATACGTATGTGCTTTTTCCATTCACAAAGTGCCACGTGGAATTGATGTCATCAGACAGTATCCAGCGGTTCCTCAGGTGTTTCGACCCTGAACTGTTTGGTCGCCAGAGGTGGCTAAGTCACTGCTCCTAATCTCCTAACTTCCAGCTTAACTCTTCTCCCTTGCTCTTAAGCCAACCAGAGACTTTTCCAGCTGCCTCTCACATCTTGCGCACAGCCACACTCTGCTCCTTACATCTCACTCCAGTTGTTGTAAGCATCCTACATGTCAACTGAGCAGGGGATCTGGACTAGGTAAAAGTGTACCTGCCGTCCCTTCTCCTGCAATCCTTCAGATGGCTCACATATCTGGCACGCTTCCCTTCATGGGCCTCATTACACCCATCTTCCCACGAGATTGTGAGTTAAATTACGATAATTTTCTTGGCCTTTTGTAATCGCAAGACCACATTTGGCCTTAGGGTTGTATGAGGAACCTGGGGAACTTGCAATATCACCCCTAAATCCACTTTCATATTTCATGGTTGAGGTCCATGCAGCACGCTATGTACTGTTTTTGCTGACTCTACTATTTTCTGTCCCTTTCACGAACTTAATTGCTACTGCTGCTCCCTGCCATGATCTGTGCCAGAAAGTCTGCACAGCTCATTTGCCTTCAAACTCCCATCTGTGCAGGTTTGTTGGTGTCGGGTGTATGTCATATACAACACTCAGAAGGGAGGAGATGCGAAAAGGTTCCAACCTTCACAAGTCAATCCAAATGATCTTCCTCATAGGGAGGTCTCATTTTGTCCATGCACCCTGAGATACCAGATCCACGGCTCTTGATTTTCTTCTTTCTTCCTCCTAGTACCGCACTCCTTTCTGTGTCATAGTCTGCCCCTTCTTGAGGTCTGCTTTCTTCCATTGTTGAAATAGGAAGAACCAAGACCCCGGTGACCCCTTCTTGTAACCCGCGAAGGAACCCCGGACATTACCTGTAAACTTTATAAGGTATACCACTTGTGCCATGAGCTAATCCTCATCTGGCATTTTCACCACTCGTTCCACTTGTTTCCAGGATGGAGGGCTGAGGTGGAACTTCTTTACTGGTATATCAGCTCTGCCAATATTTTGGTTAGCATCTAGGACTTCATCTCTGAGGTTATCACTGTGAGTCTCCCTCAGAAACATTTCTACCTCTTCTGGCAATCGTTCAGCTCCGACGACCATTGTTCTAGTTTCTTCCATCAATCAAATAGCCTGTTTAAGAAATGATCATCCAAGTGACTGAACACGCAACAAGCAAGCATCGTCTTCATGTAGTTCTCAGACAGATTCAGCGTGACACAGAAAGTGATAAGGCTAGCACTTGGAATTACAGGTACAACACTATTTTTGCAGCTGAGTGGACTGGAGTAACGAGAAACAAAGCGTTTTTCCTAAGGATGCAATATCGCCAACAGGAATTTAACTCGCGATCTTACGATGAAGGAATTATAAAATAACCTGGAAACAGGTGTAACACCTATTTATGAATGTTCTGAAATCTTTCACAGCCTTGGATTTTGATCTCATTCTGTAATTTTTTTTTATATATACACATGCTGATATATGACCTAAGTTGAACTCCTCATTCGCATAATAACTGAACCTGGAGCTTAACCATAGTTTGTTTATAACACTTACTCAACATTACCTGACACCTTTGGGTCTTATTGATACCTCTCATAACCTATATATA
>NC_068981.1:46372713-46375310 GCF_001194135.2 Octopus bimaculoides
TATATATATATATATATATATATATATATATATATTGGTCCGACTCTACCAGCTGTACATGGGTGACCTTACGATTGAGGCAATCTTCTCGTCTAGTCATCGTGTAGGCATCACTGTGAGCTTCCGATAGTTTGTCGATACAGTAATACGGGATATTTTGATTACGATGACATGACTATAAATCGTAAGCGAAATTTCTATATCCATTCATAATTATCGACAATAATCGAAATAGAGATGAATTTGTGCTCCTAATAACGTGAATTTTATTATAGGAAACACTTGAATACTAATTGTGGTACGAATAACTTTTAACTGAATATGTGAAATAACAGCCATCCAATAATATTTAGAGATATACTAGTCAGTGACAACGAAAAGGCCACATGCCTCGCAATGCATGACTAAGGCACACAAGTAGCTTTGCTTGATTCCCGCTTATGTTCCCTCGTTTCATTCAACTCTGTATGTATATGGAGTTTGTTTCTTTTAGTGTGTTGGTATATATTGACACGTATGCTCAAACACCCGCCCACACAAACATACGCGCATACAAATACACACACAAACACACACGTACACACATATATATATACACATAGAGGAAGTCTGAAAAGTTCATGGTAGAAAAGAACATATGAATGATTGTAGGGTGAACGTCTAAGGAACAGAAGAGTGCAATTGGCAGCCCGTCTGTTCGCATTCCAATACAATTATAATACCCATGAGCATTTTCATATAAACAAACATAGCTGACTATTGAAGGAATATACATACACACAGAGACACACACAGACACAAACACACACAAACACAAACACGCACACTCAAACACACTCTTTCATATATGCATATACAGTAACCCCTGCATACTGTTATTAACAAATGAAGTTGGCTACAATGTCTTATTGTACTCTCCCACACCACAAATACGTGTGTATATGTATGGATGTCATTTTCTTCGTATGTCTAGACATAGACACATGCATATATGCTTATGTATTTATACATGTACATATGTGTAAGTATAGTAGTAATAACGATAATACTTGGATGGAATTTATAAACATTTTAATATGCATTAAAATGTTTATAAATTCAATCCAACGATTATTGCTATTATTACTATATTTATCCTACGTTATATTGGAATAGCTAGATGGAAGCCCAAAAAACTGGTTTACAAGTCAGCATCACTAAAATGTGGTCGGTATAATGGAAAATGAGCGTTATTTGCATATTCAAAGCGTTTCTCGTAGATACATTCAAAATCTATATCTGTATGTATGTATGAATGTATACATACACGCACACACACACAACCAGACACCCAAACACACATCACCCCACACACATATAGTGTGGATACAGACAGACTAACAGGCAGAAAGACGTGTGTGTAATAGGCTATTTAGCTGTATCGGACAGATAATGTTTACGAGTATTGAAATTGTGTTGGAATGCCAGGAGAAATCTTGCTATTTGCACTCTTCCGTGTACTTGACTTTTCTCGTATAATCAATTATATGCTGTCGTCTATCAGCCACTCTTTCAAGTAGTCTGCATATTATTTATTGTGTTATTTTTTTCTATGAATCGCCGGGATATCATAGAAACCTACGATTGAGAAATTATACACTTGTGTTTCTTAAGAGTTAAGTGTTTACAATGAAGATGTTATTGGCGCAAGAGGGTCTCAACATCCGATTTCGTTCATTTTCTGATTTCTGTAGTGAAAAATGCTTTAATCTACTTATCATTCATTAACTGAGTATCCCGTTAAAATGCCCAACCGAATGGAGGGACTCTGTTCCTGACAGCTGCTTAAAGAGTTTATGTTTTACTCATTTAATCTGTTGATTACCATTTATACTAACCAGTGACATAAGCTTTGAAAGGGTTTATTACGCAAATGGTAGAATTCACAAGGTGACATAACGTACACCAAATACCAGCAAATATATTGTTTATCTTCTTCAAGAGAAATCTATTTTTTGCTTTCAACTGTCATCATGCCACTTCCCTTTTCAGAAGAAATGTTTTTTGTTATAACCCATAAAATATTTCTCTTGTTGAGTGCAGCAATACGAATTTGACAACTGTATAGTTGTATACGCCTGTTGTGTCTTTGTTTTAGAAAATTAGTCGATCCTTATCTTTTAGTCTCAGCATACGAAGTACTGGAAAATTCTTTGAACTTTCCAAGCCTAGTTAGTGTATTGTTATACCGTCATATTTTCAAATCCAGACATATCTATCAGCTCGTATGGAAAGATGTTGCAATCTAGTTGTGACGAATTAGCATTTATTTGTTTCAGGTATAAGTGGCTTGAGTGGACCGTTTCCAATAAGGTTTCTCATACCAAAAGAAACATCCAGGAACGTCCCTGTCTCTGGGTGTTTATTCAAAAAAGGAATTACGATAGCAAAGTTTTTGTCTTCTATAGAGAATTTGCTCCACAAATATTAAGTGTCTTCTCGAGGTGTGGAAAGTCTGAGGAAGACAGACAGAAAGAGTAAAATCTACGTATTTGCGTAGTATTTCTATAATCTCATCAACAATAGAGATGTATCGGCATTTAATATATATATATATA
>NC_068981.1:46375502-46379097 GCF_001194135.2 Octopus bimaculoides
TATATATATGCATGTATCTATGTGTGTGTGAGTATACAGAAATGTGTGTGTGAGTCTATAAATAGTAAGTCTAGCTTTTTATTGATAGATAGATAGATAGATAGATACACAGACAGACAGATTTATACAAATATACATACTTTTGTGTATGTGATATGTATAAGACTAAATATTCATGCGAGAGTTTGTTGTATTTATGCCTGGTAAATTGTTTTCGAAATATACACTTTAATTTTCGTTATTGTTTTCCTTCTATTTAATCATCATGCTTGTCTAAATGGAGTTGCTGTGATTCAATATATTCTAGTATCATTACTGCAGAGATAGTTATATAAATTCTATTCATTACTATTTTCATTAAACAAAAAAAAGCTATATTTGAGGAATTTACTGTCTCACCATGCTCTAAAAGTTTCGCCTAAAGAAATGATACATGCTGAGATTGATAGTAATTCATGAAATTGCACAATAATTTAATTTTCGAATTAATAATTAATGCAAAAATAAGCTTCTTTATTTGTCGTTTGAAATCCAAATTATCGAGACAATACTAACATTGCATGTCAATTTAACATCTATATTTCGTGCCGACCACTAGCAAAGTATATATATAAATATATATATATTCGTGTGTGTGTGTGTATGTATGTATGTATGTTTGTATGTATGTGTGTGCATGTATTATGTTGAACTATATGTGCATATATATGTGTGTGTGTTTGTATAGATACATATGTATACATATATATAGAGAGAGAGAAAGAGAAAAACAGAGAGAGAGAAAGAGATAGATATATATGCGTGTGCTATTGAATGTGTAGTTGATATTTTAAGAGGTTCGCTAACGTTTAATCTGAAGCATTCCCATTTAATATTTCTAATACGATATTAACAGTTCGTTGTTATCTATGCTCAATTTTTTTCATATAAAATTTAATGTGTCTATATAACATTATTTAGGTGTCGTTTTTACTTGAGAAATCTAGGAGTAGACGATAAATCGTTTTAATGTAGAATCACAATTGAAAGAAAATGCCGTGTTCTCGCTTAAAATGGATTTTACATTAGTTCTTTTGTTTGTAAATTGCCTATCGTTCAACTATTACTATTGTTGTCCTTGATGTTCTTATAAATTTAAAGTCTTCTTCTTCTTCTTCTTCTTCTTCTTCTTCTTCTTCTTCTTCTTATTATTATTATTATTATTATTATTATTATTATTATTATTATTACTACTACTTGCGTTATTTGCATTTTACACAGTGGCAATAACAACCTATTTACTTTAGTTCATATCATGTAACTTAGTTTTATTGCACCTCTTTAGCATAATTGCTGAAAGAAAATCTTCTTTATGACATGTCGTGATTCTTTTGTAGTTTAATGACATTTCCAGTTGGAATAACATTATAATATAACTTATTTTTCAGAGTCTGAATTTACTTTTATATCAACTAAAATATTGGTGCTTAAAGAAGCACGAGTTGCAGACTAGGGAGGGCGACTAAACAACTTGCAACAAGTTAGCTTCCGTTTTCTATTTTGGTGCATTCCTCTAGACATGTGGTCGTTGTTGTTTGTTTGTTATTAGGTTCTAAGTAGGCTTTAGTAATGTACCTTTGAGATCAGAATTATTGCATTCCTGGCAGTCAAATTCTTTATTCAGCCAGTTTTAACGTGCTCTGAAAATATCTAATCTAACGTGCCCCTATCTAAAACAATGGGGATTCTCAAAACATACGTGCAACTTCATAGAAAGGGTTTCGATAAAGGTATAAAACATCATTACTAAACACACAGACACTTACACACACACACATATATGTGTGTGTGTGTGTGTGTGTGTGTGTGTGTATGTGTGTGTGTGTGTATACGCACGCACACATACACATATTAGTGTGAATTTAGCGGGATATATTATCCGAGCGGATGTTGAGGTAGGTCTCAATTATGTTCCGGATTGCGGCTAACCTCATTGTTTACTATTGAAACATTTGTGACTACGATGAGTTCTAACTAACGCTGTAAATTCCCACGTTGTGTAATTCCGTGTTCGCTTCACTAGTTGGCGATATCATCTGGAGTGACTATTAGCAATAATTAAAACATTAGATGATATGGATACTGCCGCCTTGATTTCCTCTTTTTTTACAATGGCATACAATCATACAATCACAAAAATAAGTTTTATCACATAAAGGGTAAAAACGTTTGATGATGTACCACTTTCCATATTTTCTATCGTTATATATATATATATATAATTAATATCTAACATTTTTTCATTACATGGTTATAATGAGGCTTCAAAAATATTCGCATATGTAGTCGGCGTTTACTTACTGATTTAAAAGCATTAAACATGCATATAAAACAGTTTCTGTGACTACAGTAATAAACCAATTTCTAAAGTTGAATCTGTTCCGACGTGGATTGCGGAGTAGTCCGATAGATTGAAATATGTAGTGATTAATTAGCATTTAAATTGCAGACTAGATATTCTTTGTTTCACTTCGTGTGATTCTCTATAAAATTTAACTTGAGAAAGTGATACATTTATACGGACATTTCAGATAGTAGCACAATCTATTAAATGAATTTACTTAGTGTCTCTGTCTATTCGTTGTTGATCGTAGTCTCCGATAAATAATATTTGCCCAAATTGCTATGCAGTGTATCATAACCCGGTACGTCATAATTTCGAAACGAACTTCGTAATCGCTTGGCCTTGATGTATGACTATTGTATATTCAAACACAAATTTATTAACTTCCCAGCAAAAAATCTTTCAGAGGAAAACCCAAGTAATGTGTTTTGATACTTTAATGAAAATAATTACTCTTCTCAAGATGCATAAATGTCGGATGAATTCATGCGAAGAGAAAATAGCACAGATGCAGAAGCAAGGTTGAATGTTTTAAATGAGTGTTATTTGTGAGTGCCGAAGGAAGTGTTACTAACATGATTGCAGAGTAAACATACAATAATATTTTCATTAGAGAAATGGAGAGAGAGATGGAGAGAGAGATGGAGAGAGAGAGAGAGAGAGAGAGAGAGAGAGAGAGAGAGAGAGAGAGAGAGAGAGAGAGAGAGAGAGAGAGAGAGAGAGAATATAAAAGTGTATTTGCTAGAAATAGGGGAAAATATTAGTCAATTGAAAGATTGTTTTAATGTAAATAAACGAAATAAAAATATGCGTGTCTGTGACACAGAAAGTAACAACATAAGTCAATCGAGTTCTGGAGAGTATATCAATGAACTGATTTAGATGTGCATTTCGTGCTTTTGGTGGGTTAAATTGTGAATTATTTTTCGCCAAAGGTTCATCATTGGCGTTATTTTTATCAGTGAAAAACTCCACAAGTCGTGGTTTCCGACAAAAGTCTTGGATATCTTCCTCCATTAAAAAAAAAACAAACCAGTAATTTTCTTTCCTTGAAAGAAATATTTTTTTTCAGTATGGGATCCTATATACAAATACCTGCAATATATTTTATGCGGGCAATATATTTCAAAGCACATTATTCCTCATATTTTTATTTTTATATCAAGTATTATGTGTTCTCAGTGAACGGTGGTAGCAAAAAAAAAAAAAAAA
>NC_068981.1:46379121-46380520 GCF_001194135.2 Octopus bimaculoides
CCCCCCCCCCCAAATATAGCGATTCCACTATCTAACGGGGTTTCCTACATGCCTTGGTCATTTTTGTTATGTTATTTATACAGACTATGTCGATGAAAATAGAGTCTATTCATAAGCTATATCCATGTTCGATCGTATATTCGGTGGTGGAAGTTAACAGTCTCTCCCCTGTCACTGTTCCGATCACACATTACATACGTAACTTTTGTCGTCTCAGCGATGCACGAACGAGGAAAAACGTTTCCTCTTGAAAACCATCTGTTTTGTGTAAAAGTATATGAAACATTTATATTGATAATGATATAATAGATCCATGCGAAACCTTCTGCAAAAGCATCAACTCTAACAAGAGAATCACTGCACCAGGTAATCGGCAGCGATAATAAATTAAGATTTTAGATCTATGTTATTTGTACTTTATGTCATTGAATTGAGTGCTCTTAGGAAATTATTCGAACACATCTTCATAATTAGTTTAGAGAGTAACAACTAAAATATCATCATGAAATTCATTTAAGTAGCTTAGCGTATTGCTCATCTTGTAACACTATAAGTATGAGCGGATATATAAGCCATTATTTTATTTCATTTAGACATGTAAAATAAGTAAAATCATTTCCATAAAATGCTTGTATTAATTTATGCACCCTTCAAATGGCGATAAAACAATGATGAACCAGACTTTAACTGACAGTAGTTACTGGATTCTACTATTTTCCTGTGCTTCTTGTTCATGTCATAAGGATAAATTTCTTCAAGATGAATTGCAGATTTTTATCAACATCAAAATTGTCAGAGGCTTAGGAAACAGGTTACCTTCTTTGGTGTCTTCTAGAATATATCTATTACCAAGTGAAAACTCCGATATGTAAGAGCAAAACATAGCGTGCGATTTCAGATAAATTTGTTTGAAGTGTCGAGAAGAGAGAGCGACTATGTGAAAGTTAATTTGCTAGCTCATCGGAATTACTTTTCTTAAAGTATCATCCGCTGATACATGCCGAAGAATCATTAATGTGAGAAACTTCCTTGCAGAATTTCAACATCCTGTAATTGAACATATGCTGTCCGGATAAAAGGTATTTTTGAGTGTTAAAATTTCACAAACTAAATCTGTTTACCACACCGGAGGCACGATTATGACATTTATCACGTGGAATAATAAGCAATAAAAACTGTAAATATTGATTTTCTACAACATAGCATTCGATTTAAAACATTATGATATAGAGTAGTTTTAAATTTATGGAAAAATACATATTAAAGTAAAATTTACTGTAATAAAAATTAATGGGAAGATTACACTTCGATTCATTACTTTTCGAGATATTTATACACTGATCATGTGACTTCATTTCTTCATATGTATATAGGTGTGTGAGAGTATATATATATATAT
>NC_068981.1:46380532-46382283 GCF_001194135.2 Octopus bimaculoides
CTTGACTCTAAAATCATACAAAGAATACAAAAGCTGGCTGGCTCTTTACAAATAATTTATCTTACCATCCCTGTTGTATTCTTGTGAAACATGGACTTGTTATGAAGGGCAATTTATATTGTTAGAGCAATTCCAACAAAAATGCCTCCATTGCATTTTAAATATTAAATGGAATTATTTTACTCCAAACGCAGGTGCCCTTCCATCTGCATGCATCACCTCAATTAAAGCTATGATTTTGCGGAACCAAATGTGATGGTGTGTCCATTTTGTTCGAATGGCAGATGAACGCATGCCGAAACAGTTGTTTTATGGTGAGCTTGCAGAGGGGAAACGATACCGGCATACACCCAAAATAAGGTTTAATGACGGGATAAAGATTATGAAGTAACTTGGAATGGATCCAGAAGACATAGAAACTTTTACTTTGGATCGAGTTGGATGGCGAACAAAGTGTGGTGTGGACGGAATGCATATGACGAGCCCAGGATAAAGCATGTAAGATTCAAAAGAGTTCTAATGAAGAAAGTTACGATCGATAAGTGGAATGTGTGCATAGACTGTGACAGTTATGCCTTTCTTTTGCTGGGCTCGGATCTCATTTGCGAACCCATAGAAAACGAACAACCACCAACTATTCTACCTGCATGTATGCGCACATCCTTGAATGCAGTGTATGCTAGATGGTTTTCAAATCTAACGTAGACTTCAAAAGTCATTTTAAGATCCACAAAGATCCGAATTAATCTGCAGCTCTTCATGGTCCAAATCGGATGTGCAATCTATGTGGGGGTCTTTTCAGAATATTGTCTGGTTTCAAAAGCCAGAGTAAATGTTATGATGGTTCTGAGGTGTAGGTACAGGAGGTAATCAAACTCTGCATAAGGGGTAAACAACCACCATATATATATATAATCGATGCTCTTGTGATGGTTCATTTCGCTTGGACCATGATCGTTTTCGATTGATGTTATTGTAGACAATCCATCTTTCATCACCAGTGATTTCATTGCGTTTGCGATATATATTAGGACGGAATTACGTAGTAAATATAGATATGTTAATAATGACGTATTAAAACGTATTAAAATTACAGGGCTACAAATAGTCAGTGATCTAGCCATAGATGATAGAACCGAACCCTAAGCCCCCCGAAAACTCCGGATGTTGCTTAAGGACCATAAACCTAACTTTCTTATCGACCCTTCAGTTAGATTGATTTGTCCTTCTAAATCCGATATAAGCATTATTAGTAAAAATATCTTTGACAGACTAATACCCGTCCTTAAGGCTAAAATTAGATTAGCCCTCTGGTCTGATGCCCGAGAGGTGGTTGGATTGTTCAAGCTTCTAGAAATTCGTAAGACCAGTAAATTCTTGCAACTCGATATAGAGAGCTACTATGCCGCCATCAACCGATCGTTCTCTATCAAGCCTTGACTTTTAGCATGAAAAAATTCCGATTTGTCCCGACGCGAAACAAATATACTTGCCGTGCGAGCCACTGTTGTAGATTTTGATGGTACATTATCGAGTAGATTAGATAGGGAAAATGCATTTGATATACCAATGGGCTCACATATTTCTGCTCAGGCCAGCGAACGAATCGGAGTATATATTCTTTCATTAATCTAGTCTTCCTCTCCGGAAGTAACAGGAGATATGTCGAAACAATTCTCGTGATTAATAATAAAATTCTCGTATATTCCATCTTCTGTCTTTCATCTGTTATATATATATATATATATATA
>NC_068981.1:46382345-46384216 GCF_001194135.2 Octopus bimaculoides
ATGTGTATATATATATATATATATATATATATGTATGTGTGTGTGTGTGCGTATATATATATATATATATATATATATATATATATAATCTTTACGAAATAAGCAATAAATTGATTGGTCGTATGTAGTTAAAATGAAAGATTTTATTCTTTTCGGGATTAATCATATGCAAGGTGAAGATTACAGACGTTTATCATGCCATAGAAAATCTAGCCAAATTTAATTAAGGTTTCCTTAGCATCCTGTGACGCCATGAGAACAATACTATTATATTTGTGTACGTTAAACATAAAAAAAAACAACACTATACTGGTCATTATCTTAGTCTGAGTTATGCAGGATATACAGTTTTTAGCCAACCCCCAAATTTAACATGCAGAAACAAATCATATAATCTGCATCAGTGAAATCGATAGGCATTACATTCATATGAAAGTTGAATCAGTATATGGACATCAGTTTGTTACGTATCGGAGTCATAACATTTCGTAGTAGGAGGTCGTATAAAATGGAATGAAATTATACACTTATTTCTATAATGCCATGATGAAAATATAATGTATAATTAAAGGATACTTGATTTAGACAATTATATTAGTAGGGAATCAATATTTGCCTGTGTGCTATAAATTCTTCCTTTTAAGAGGTAAAAATGAAACAATGATAATTAATTCTCTAAATATAATGTTTAGAAATTTAGAACCTGAAACAGAACATTTTTTGATATTGCGAAAGCATGAATAAAGTTAGTAAAGCAAAGTAAAAAAAAAAATTAAATTATGCCTAAGAAAATAAAAGCACATTTCATCTGTATTTCTGACCTTAGATGTATATTACAAATGCATGAATAGCACATAAAACAGAAATATGTATACGAAAGGGAAGAAATAATAAATGCTATGTGAAAAAAATTATAAAAGTACGAGCGTTTTTAGATATTACTGCAATGGAAAAAAACAAACAAAACCTAGAACAAAACTTTTCGTCTAAAACCCAAAGAAATTGAACAGGAGAAAAACGATCATAATATATGTAAAAAATAATAAATGAATCCTGTATCTTGCTGTTATGTGTCTTTTCTTTATTACAAAATGACATGGGTTGCATGAAAACTTTAAGGTATAAAGCCTGAAGCAAGTGCATATAGCTACATACTTCCGTGAATATTATCATTGCTCACCCAGTAATGCTATAATTCTATGCAGAGCTAAAAGAGGACATAAAATGATATACATAAATATTCTTCAGCGAATTTTCGAACGACAAATAAAATGCTTCATATTTAGTTTCTTTCGCTGGTAAATTTGTTTCTTATAATTATTTTTCTTTGGTTTTGTTTGTTCGCCGCATTATCGATGCTGCAATTAAGCTATAGGTCATTTTCTTCTCTATTATATAAGAAATATATCATATACATTTCTTATGAAACAAACTATTTATATGCAATTTTCTTCCTTCTTCGTGTCAGAGAAACATTTTTGAAAAACGACTAAAATAACATAAAAAATGATCCATGTAGGATCGAGGAAAAAAAATTGCTTAACGTCAGGACTACCGATTTTCGAATATAAAATGACAGATATTGTTATAGGCGTGCTGATATACGTCGGTATTAAACGCAAGCACATTTGACCATTCATGTGTAAGAGCTTCTCTGAATACACTCTAAAGCACACATAGACTCACACAAAGAGACAATTTTACACACGTAAGCACCCATTTCCCCAAAACACGAATGCGCGTATGTATAAGGGTGTCTCTCTATTCATGTACTTGTATTTATATAAAATTTATATATTTACATACAAAAATATAAGAATGTATAGTTTTATAGTAATGCAACTATAAACATATGTGCTGACATATATATA
>NC_068981.1:46384562-46386846 GCF_001194135.2 Octopus bimaculoides
ATATATATATATATATATATATATATATAGGTACACACATATACATATTCATATATGCATGTACATACATATGTGCGAATATGTTATCCTTTATCACTACACGTATAAACTACACGTATAAACCAAATGATATATACACTCGTGTTATATTTTCACATTAATGCTGTGAATGAAGAACATGGTAAACAAATAATAAAAAAAAAACACACGCGCGGCAACTTAATTACGTTATGCACTGTTTTGAGCAATCTTCAGTCTCTGGTATGCAATAGCATATCTTTGTGAGTAAACTTTATGTCACACGTATTTATGGTTAACCAATGGCATATACACTAATCTATCCAGCTGGAATTTCGTGAAGATTGTGGCATTTTGTATTGACTTCTTTGTCGCAGTATAAAAAATACAGAAATGCAATTATTACATGATTATTAACCCACAACTGTATGCATAAAACATAAATACAATATCCGCAAATATCGATGTATATTTGTATGTGAAGAACTTTTATAAAAAATATTTTAAAAGATTACACACACAGAGATACATTCTCAAAATTATATATATACACACACACAAACACGTAAGATTAGAGGTATGTATTCGTGGAGATATGTACATCTGAAAATATGCACGTGTGTGGATATAGCTGTGTTTGTGTGTCTACAAGGTGATATATTCGTTTTCCATTTTGCTTGTCGTCTATGTATCGACTTACACATTTAAATATATTAGCAAAGCGTAAAATGTAAATATTTTAGTGTAAAATGAATCCAAACTGACGAAGGAATTAGTGATAACATAGAAATGAGAAAATCATGAGGAAATAAACAATTTTTGACATGGTGCTTTAATACGCATACTAGATATACAAATGCCATATTTTTGCTATCTTTCAATGTATAAGCCGCTATTCCTATTGTGTTATACATATGATTGCAGATTGAAGAACATGAGTTGGCTATTCAGAGAAGCATAAAGTCCGTCAACTTTACTTAAACATTTATTAATAAAAAGGTGTCAAAATTTTCGCCGTTCGAAATTTGCGACCTCACAAAGCCAAATATTTGTATTTTAAACGCAATTATACGTTAGTTTCAAGAACTTACGTATGTACCTGGAGTGGCTGAGACGATAGTCTCGAGCAAAATACATTAGGTATTCTTTATGTTTGCGTTTCAAATTGTTCAAATCAACAGTTTATTATTCCATCGTGAACCGAATAAAACCATTATTTTTTCAGAGTCGTTAATGTGTCAGATAAGGTACGTATCGTTATTTTTCTCCGAAATTTATTTTCAGTTCAAATTACGTTGGCGGTGTCTCTTTAGTTTCAAACTTGCAAGACCGATAATAGAAGTGCCGATGAAGTATAGGTGATGATATACTCAATTGTTAATCTACCACCAAATTTCGGATCGTCTGCCAAGAAAATATAATTATTATTAGACGAAAGATGAACTAATAGAATCGTTAGCACGCCTGAGGATTTTTTCGACTCTTCGTCTGTCATTAATTTCTGAGTTCAAATTATGCTGAGATATACTTTGAATTGCATTATTTCGGGGTCGATAATACGTACCAGTTTATCATTGGGGTCGATCTAATCGACTTACCCCTTTCCCCCAAATTTCTGGCCTTGTACTAACATGTGAAACTATTAGATGAAAGATATTATCGCTATGAGTGGATCACCTTTCTCTCAGATACATAGTGTCATGGACTAGGTTATACAGTGTCTACCACTTTTCGAGGACGTAGTCAGTAGACTGAGTTCAATTTGGGTAAAACCACTTCCGGTCGAGGAATATGCAATGACGAAATTGAATTTAAGAGACAGAAACTGTTTACGGGTCCGTCATATATGAAAATACTCAGACCCCTTTCGGTCATGAATGACAATGGGATTGCACCTAGAAAATTCCCCTCCGGGGCATAAGTCCAGGTACAGTTTTATATGGAAACCAGTAGTCGCCCACGTACACCAGTCTCCACTTTCAACGTCACCGATGAGATCCAAGAGAAATGCAAATGCCGATATAGCTCGATGCTAGTGACGTCGAAACTCATTTCTACAGCTGAATGAACTGGATCAGCGCAAAATAAAGTGTTTTGCTTAAGACAAGGTCACAACACATAGATTCGGCCGCGAATCGAACTCACTACATGGTTGTGAGCTCGACATTCTAACCATTGAGCTATGCATCCCCATTACAAAATAGCTAGATTGATATTGATATCTATACTCAAATATATATATATATATACATATATATATATATAT
>NC_068981.1:46387035-46389352 GCF_001194135.2 Octopus bimaculoides
TATATATATATATATATATATGACCCAAATTGCATTATTAGATCGTCTTCTCTTCATCGTGGAAGCTTTCCACGCGACATTTTCCGATTTCTTCGTTACCACTCAGCAACTGCACGGGTCCAGTTATTGTCTGTGAACGTTGTGATATGTCTGACCCAGTGGAACGTGTGTTTTAGGCATTCTGCGATAACATCTTTACTTCTGCTCCGTTCACGATTTATCTCACTTCAAATATACTCTTGTAATGCTATTGCTAGCATGAATCTTTTCATTGCCCTTTGCATCGTTGCCAATATGTTCTAAACTTTTCGTAGTAGACCACGTCTCTCTTGCGTGTGAGAGTGTTGGTAGGACGGTGCAATTGAAAATTCTGGCACATATGGGTTTGTCTTGCATTATATTGAGGACATGCTTCATTGAGTTAAATTTGTTTCATCGTTTAATTTTCTGAGGTTTTAGCATCCATATCACGGCGCATATCCACGTAATTGGGATTTGATCTCACTGCGCGACATTTTCGATAACTTCTTTGTATGGTAGGCTCCACTTCAATAATGCGTGTGAGTGAAATTTAGCCTATATTTCGAGTGTCAATATAAGTATTCACTTCGTTTAATCACCTATATTTCGGGTGCCTATATACGTATTCATTCTGTTAAAGGTGTCCCAATCAAAACTCTTGACAGAACTTCCTACCGTTTGCTGTATAGGTTGTCCTCACATACTGATTCCTTCTCTGATTGAAGATTTAAACAACACATTACACCCAGTAACGATTATTGTACAATTCACTTACAATTCTTAAAATCTTATTCTGGAGACAAAACTTCTGTAAATATATAATGAATTTAAGAACAGCTGAAATTCAATCGAACTGCATTTCTATGTGTTAGATTATTGTATGAAATTCATACATTATACGGCATGTATACATAGAGAGTGACACATTTCATAATATTAACTTTCTGTGTTCTTGTAGATCGGCTGGATCTGTAGAGTAGGTGCCAAAATAGTACCTACCGACGTGTAACTAACATCATATTATTCTGGTTTAAACACAGTTGCAATCAAACAATATGGTCGATATAACAGAGTAATATCTCTAACGGCGTTAGGTTTCTACGAAAATACAGAGTATAAGTAAGAATACAGGAAATATGTGTTAACCCATTACCTCCCATAATTCTATTAACTGGAATTTTTTTATGAAAGTTTGATTTCTAGCATAAACCAGCCTTAGAAAAACGCTGGAATGATCAAATTAACATTTCAAAATAACATCTTAAATAGAAATAAGCGAGATATTGGTTGAAAAATTAGCAAACCTCACTTGAATATCACAGAAATATACCTAGTAGTTATAGCAAAAATATTAGATATGTGTAAATATTGAGAGATAATTACGAAATTTGTAATTTTTAAGTAATCTCATATGAGATCACTGGTAGGTAATGGGTTAATACACAGCAGCGAATTCAAAATATTCGCAGAAAAGAAAAAAAAAACAATATTATGAAGTCTCTGGAATAATTTAATTTCAGAAAACAAAATGAATGCTTCTTATATATATGAAACCACATAATTCTAATTTTTTTACAGTGTAAAAAATTCTGACCTATAATTTCGACAAACTATATATTCATTATCAGCTTGACCAACTGAATGCTTCATTAGGCCCGCAGGGGTAAATATTTATTGACGTGATCGCCGTATTTGAATATTTACAGAAGACAACTAGCTCGAAGCTGCCAAGTATATTTCAAGAATTCCCTCGTCCCTCAAAAAATACAAATGTGTTAAACGGCAAATATCGGTGAATTCTTTTAGCGTTGCACCCACAGCTAAATGCTCTCGTGAAGTAAGGAAGAAAATATTTGTCTCAGGAGACACTAGATGTCAATACTAATCAAATAGGCAATATAAGTGAATGGACCCAAAAGACGATTCCATTGAACCCGGTGGTATACGAAACGTCAATAAAATAAAACAGTTTCGAAAGTGAATTGTTCACATACAAATGGAAGATCTCTGCTATAAAAGCATATTGCACGAGCATACGGAAAAGTATTATACTTCATTTCATTAGTTATAAGACACTTCAAATATGTAAAAATGTGGAGGAAACCATACTGTGTTAATAGAGAATTACATTGCAATACATACACGCCTACATGCAGACATACATGTATTTATATATGTTATATATATATAACATATATATATATATATAACAAGTATGTATTGCAATTATATATCTATATTTATAATACATATATATATATATATATATATATATATATATATATATATATATATA
>NC_068981.1:46390207-46391107 GCF_001194135.2 Octopus bimaculoides
TATATATATATATATATATATATCACTATAAATTTATATTGATACAGTTTTTCATGTAGTTTCCAAGCATGCACTTTATTGTGCGTATATGTGTAAATGTGTGCGTGCCTCTGCGTGTTTATCCATAAATCTCATTATATGCCTCCGGCGTGTCTGTGGAGTGTTGGGCCAGAGACACACCTAACCTTAACGTAGTTTTCATGGAGATTCAGTGTCACACAGAATGTTATAAGGCTGGTCATTTGAAACAAATGGTGTACTCATTTTTTGCCTGCAGAGTCGCCTGGAGAAACGAGAAATTAAGTGCCCTTTTTCAAGGACACAACTCAGAACCTTACGACCGTGAGCCAAATACCCTAACCACTAAGCCACAAACATGACGTCATGCCACTCATGCAAACATTACACGCACACCACCACTTACATATATACCTCTATACTTTTGATCTGCCATTATTCTAACCTCATAATTACATATATGCTAGAACACACAGGCACTATACTTTATTTTGCGCACTTCTAAACATAAATGTAGTTTTATACTTCTACTTACCCCACCCTTCCCCTTTTTATCTTCATCATAGAACGGTATCCCCATGTGTCTTCTAACACTTGAAGATTTTTCCGCAATGAATATTTTCTTTCTAAATCTTTCTATGCTACTCTCTTTGTTTCTTCTGCTGAACGTCTAAAGTACAAAACGTTAAGATTATTTGTTCGTGTATTAAAGCGGTCAAATTGCAAACATTGTATAGAATGTCCTAATGGTGTTCTTCCTGTGTTCTTTTCCCCCTTCATTATATGCATATCTTCTCATCTATTTATTCGCCTCATTTTTTTTCTTTCTCTGTCTTTCCATATATATATATAAATATATATATATATTTATATATATATATA
>NC_068981.1:46391299-46393633 GCF_001194135.2 Octopus bimaculoides
TATATATATATATATATATATGTAGAGAGAGAGAGAGAGACATAGACATAGACAGAGACAGAGACAGACAGACAAACAGACAGAGAGATAGACTCTATATAGCTATAGTTTTCTCTACCTTCCACCCTGAAAATTTGAACAAAAGTGAATATATTTTGTGCTCTCTATATTGCTTTGAAATATTTCTCTTTCTCCTGACCACTTATTAGAAATCAAGTAACGGTGTGAGCGTATTAAATTCATTATTTAAATCAATGTGAAATGGAACTCTAACGAAAGGACACATTTGCATATCGTTTGTTCGCTTGTGATATGACTAAATAAATCATTACTGTTTCTTCACAAGGGAGATTGTATAAGGTGACCAAAGATAAATTCCTAATAACTAAACAGATTTTATAAATTTTACTCTGTAGCGATAAGTGAGATGAACGCATAATATTCCATCAATTGTTACTCGCAAAAACATGGAGGCTGCCGTGATGTATTTCATGCTTGTTCATGAAATAGGATTGATCTGAGATCAGTAGAATTTGTATAACAACGCATGCGCTCACAAGTGGATTCCTAAGTTCATTCCTCAGCAATTACACTGCATTTTAGACTATTTTAAATACAATGCACACCTTAATGCAATTTTAACCTCACCTCATGAAGCGGTTTTATACTTTGTCCTATGTCACATTTGTAAGTAAATTTTTGATACTTTCATTGTATATAAACTACGACCACAGTGATTTTATGCCGTTACGAGAATCTAATAACCTTGAAACAAGTCTGATTACTTCCGGACCGTGTTGAAAGCAGCCGTTTCTATGAATTGGCATTGAACATATTCCACTAATATCGGTATACATTACATGCTCAATCTACAGGCATGCCTTACATTTAAAAAGAAACAAAAATATTCATCATTAAATGCATGGACTAATTGATCAACGATTTCAGTGATAGCTCTATTATTCTGATTATACTCTAGCTACCACATTATTTGAAGTCATATACAAGTAATTTTAGAAAGTCCAAATATATGCCAGATAGATTTCATTTTATTTTATTTATTTATTTATTTATTTTTTTTTTTTTGCACGGAGAAAGATAAAATATATGATGTAATATTTTTCTACTCACAATACCGCTAACATAAAATATTCCTTTAAGAACGAAAATCATCTCTTTCAGTTTATCGAAAAAGTGCTCTGATATGAGCTATGAATCAACTAATCCGTGTCATTTCATGCGCTCAGGTCAGTCTGAAAAAGCTTAGATGAGTCTTGCATTCGACACTCTAGGAAAGAAGTAAAACTATTCTCTATATAAACAGAGTTTGGGAACATTTTCCTTGTTGATAAAAATAAAGATAAATAAAATATGTTAGGTTTTTTTCTAGTTTTCTCATCAAAATTGTGCTCGTCAAGTACTATATATATATTTGCGTGAAGAAGATCTTGAGAGTGCACGTGCACGTGCATGTTTGCATAGAAAATATTTATCGTCTTATGCAAGTGATATATAAGCTAGAGACTCTGCCCAGAATTTTTTAAAATCTTCAGTAACCAAACGTCTGGTGCGTTCAGAACGAATCTCCTCTCATTTTTAGTATCTCAAGAGTCTTCTGCACATACTACTTCTGTCTTTGCATATGAAATTAAATGGAACTCGTTTGTGTTCCACAATGTTTAAGAGGAGCAGTTCAAATTTCTGCAAGCTGAATTAAAGTTTTTGAACAGTCGTGAAATCGCTTAGATGTAGCGCCTTCTGAATATATGAGTTTTGATATTAATGTAGATTTCAACACGTATCTCATAGTTTCCTTTCGATATAATACATACGATTGCCGAACTATCATCTAATATTATCATATCTAGATTTGTTTAGCGTTCTGTAATATAATATTTTGTCAGAAATGGTTCTATCTTGATTTATCAGAGCCTACATCAAAAACTAATATAATGCAGTACAATACAATATGAAATATGTCGAGTAGGAATGGTTCCTCTTCGAATTTCGAAAAGTGATGAAAAAAGCCAAATAATCTTATTTTGTACATTAACCACAAAATATCTCATATACATGTATAAAATATTATATTTTGCCGTTTGGTTAAATGGAGTCTGTGTAACTTCATAGCCTCTGTCGATTTCAAATAAAAAAAATTGTGTTGGTCGCTAGAGATGTCCTACAGGAATTTATTAGCAGCATAACTAAGGAAACTTATTCATACAAACACGCACACCTACACCACATATATACACATACATGCATCTCTCCCTCTCTCTCTCTCTCTCTCTCTCTCTCTCTCTCTCTCTCTCTCTCTCTCTCTCTCTCTCTCTC
>NC_068981.1:46393910-46404984 GCF_001194135.2 Octopus bimaculoides
TATATATATATTCTCTCGCTTTATATGTATGTGTGTATGATCATGAAACACGATATATAAAGTTTCTGTCTTCAACAACTAGCATTTCCCTAGATATCCGTATTGACAGAATATTTATTATTTGCGTGTTAGAAATGAGAAATTGAAATATATTAGTGGCTGAAATATTGTTTTAAGTTAACCTAGAATACAAGAACCTGCCGCACATTTCAACTGCTTTGGTTATACAGCACACCTTATATTCTTAGATATTTTCGCTACATTAACATCACATGCATATTTCTACTGCAAATTTAACTCTGTAGTCCTCTAAATCTACCTCAATCGTTCAATATACCTCTGAACAACAAAACGGTGTGTGCTATTTGTTTTACATAACAATAGCAAGTTGCATTACTGCTAATAGATCTCAACGTTAGTTGCACTTCTTTTATGTACTTCTATATTACGAAGTGACTTTATTGTAAATAAAACAGGTCAGTCACTAGATTGTCCTTCTTGGAGCTTGCTGCCGTTTATGCATCCAGCTTATTTATTTCCATCATCAAATCCTGACCGTATAACTATAACGTCTTAACTAATCTAGAAATAGCATCAAGCTTGTTTGATAACTCGTTTCATCCCTCTTGCTTCCACGTGAAATGCAGCCAAACAGCCGTTGTACTAAACTATCATTGCGGACTTTGCTATGAGAAAAATTGGATTCGGTTTTTGCATTTAACACTTACCATCAAAGTTCGATGGCATCAGCATTTCTAGTCATCATAATGTTAAGATGCTTCTTGAAATCTCCAAATCAGCTGCTGCTGAACTTCCAGAAACATTCCGTAAGGCCGTTACCAATACCATCAGTACTGATAACGCCTGTTTCTTTTCACATGAGGATGTTGTAGGAGGGCACAGTTATCTAATACCCTATATCAAAAAAGAAAATAATGTTTGCATTTGTCAATAGAAGGATTATAGTATGACTGCACAGCAATCGCTAGTCAACAACTTGTGATATCGTCAAATATGAAGACCTAAGTTCCAAAGATCAGTAATCAATGTTAAAACGCTCCTGAACATTTCACCTCTGGAACGACATTAATGCTAGCCTCTTCCATCAATACGTGATTGCAAATAACTTGATACACCATCAACCAGCAATGAATACATCTTACCCAACGACAAATAAGTCACGGATGCAGTTCTTTCATTTATACACAGAATTCTACAACTCTTCTTCATGTTCCCAGCTGTTCCCTTTTACCCTACTCACACCCTGCCTAACCTGCAGCAGTATCCCTATATCACACCTAAGAACACTCAAAATATTAATTCCTAAAATTTTCACGATAATATTATTTCTTTTAGTTACAAAATTCATTAGTAATATCTTCAAAGTCATCCTTCCAGTTACACTTAAATTATTTTCGGTATATAACATTACGCCAAACGGAAATATGCACGCTATTGCCGTCGCCAATTTTTACGGCTTTTAGCTGTAGATGTAACACTCATTCCTTGCGAATTCTCTCCCGCTCAATTCGAATTGAAACCATCAAGTTGAAAGGCAATAATTTCTACAGCGAGAGAATTTATTCACCAGATTCCAGTAAAGATTATTATGAAGTTATATTTAAATAAAACATATACCGTATTGAGCTGCTGACTAAATTCCATCATTATCCCTTTGATATTTGATTCTTGTTCCTGTCCATGAAGCATTGTTTTTGGCACAGAATTTAGTGAAATAAATTATTTATTTTCACTTACATATTCGATGATCTTCATGGAAATATATGTTCCATAACCTTTTTTTAATGATTTATCTGGGCAATCTATAGCTGGACTCTACAGAACTCTCCCAGCACTGATGTATCGTTTTCTGCGATCAAAAACAAAATAGTTTATTATGAGTGATTTATTATGAGTGATTTAAAAATTTTGAAGATATGCTTGCTTCAAAACTTTGAAGTCACTCTCACATAATGTATCTTCCGCTCTCAAGACGGCTCCAAGTCAGATCTCAAACCCTGAGGAGAGGCATGTATGTTTTCCTTTCATCGTTCTTTGGAAATCTCACCTTTGGAAAATTGAGCTATAACCTCCGAAATATGTGAATACATACAGTGCAGATACAACGCCTTTCTAGATAACAGTGACTAAAATGTTGTGGAGATTGAATGGTGGTAGCATGAGAAGGCAAGCAGAGGTGAAGAGCATAATAAATCGCACTGTTGTGAAATATTTCTTGCCAGCATTCTGAACCAAGTAAGCTTGGATCGCAAAGACAGACACCGACAAGATGTAATAGCATTAGTATGTTCATATAAAACTGTCTAATACGGCACGTAAGAGTCGTGTGGTAAGTAGCTTGCTTACCAACCACATGGTCCCGGGTTCAGTCTCACTGCGTTGCACCTTGGGCAAGTGTCTTCTATTATAACTTCGGGCCAACGAAAGCCTCCTGAGTGGATTTGGTAGACGGAAACTGGAAGAAACTCGCCGTATATGTGTGTATATATATGTATATATATGTATGTGTGTGTATGTGTTTATTTGTCCCGTCCAGCATCGCTTAACAACCGATGCTGTTGTGTTTGCGGCTCCGTATTTTAGCGGTTCGGCAAAATACACCGATATAATAAGTACTAGGCTTCTAAAGAATAAGTTCTGGGGTCGGTGTGGTCGACTATAAAGGCGGTGCTCCAGCATGGCCGCAGTCAAATGACTGAAACATGTAAAAGAGTAAAAGAGTAAAGAGATACTCAGTTTCTGGGTCTTAAGATGCTGAGGAAATGAAGTCTAGAAAATACGGACATCTATTTGGATGTTATGTGTTTCCGTCGCTAGCGTTTGAAAGGAGATCGATTTATAAATCCCACTGGTGCACTTTTACTTGTAATTGATCTATAATATGTCAGAGACGCCCAACATGTCTTTGTTGTCCGTAAGGGTTTTTAATGCATTTAGTCTGTCAGAAAATACGCAAAAGTGGTGGTGGGCGCATTACAGCCTAAGAACAATTTATATATTATGTCGTATGTGTGATAAATTTGTACAAATTCATTCACTTTGCAAGACGAATTAAATTCTTTTCACATATTTACAAAAAACGGAAACTGAACGCACGGTAAGTTTGCACTGAGTTTTGCCTCGAGCGTGAATAGTAAATAAAACTCAAATTTTGTCCTAAATTCTCTGCTGTACTTGACAACAAGAAACGGCAATTCTCTTACAAACATTCAAATATAGATTATATTCTAATTTGTATAAAGCCATTATATAGTTCCTTAAAAGTTAATTTATTGGTGTTTAACCTACGCGCAACTAAAAAGGAAACAAGAATTTACTCGATAAAAAAATAAATAAGCAGACCGCTGACTGCGTTAAGATAAAAATCACAATATTACCTTATATTACCTTAGGAAGACATAAATTCCATCAACAAATATAAGTATTATACTTGCTGTGCACCATTTATCAGAACAAGACAAAACACTCTTTACAAAACATACTTCTTCTGCATGCACATCTATCTATCTCTCTCTCTCTCCCCTTCTTACTCTCTCCCTCACCCTCCTATCTCTCTTTCTCTCTTCATATATTATAGAGACATAAATGTATATATGCAAGCATTTACCTGAATGCGAACGTATACTGTACGTATGGATGTATTTTATGTGTAAGAGATATTATGCGCATATATCTCTCCCTCACTTCGTTGCGGGCAAGCTGGGGCACTGCTCCTAAAGTTCCTAGTTTAAGCTCTGCTGCATATTTTTGGTTTAGTTTAGTTTTCTTGTTGTTCTTGTTGTTGTTGTTGTTGTTCTTCTTCTTCTTCTTCTTCTTCTTCTTCTTCTTCTTCTTCTTCTTCTTCTTCTTCTTCTTCTTCTTCTTCTTCTTCTTCTTCTTCTTCTTCTTCGTCTTCTACTTCTTCTTCTTCTTCTGATTATTATTATTATTATTATTATTATTATTATTATTATTATTATTATTATTATTATTATTATTATTATCATCATTATTATTATTATTAGTATTATCCATATGCACACAACAGATTAGACTGTTAGAAAAGAAAAAAAAACAAATCTTCATATCAGGCAACAACAAGTGAACTTAGATGCTAAGAACCTTCCTTAGTATCCTAGCTTTCCCTGCTTTCTGGAGCTTCACTATCCATCTATTAAGATACTTAGGGATAATTCCCAATGCACCTATATCTACTGGTATACATTCTACCCGCATATTCCATAGTCTCTGTAATTCAATAGTACTTTACTATTTTTTCTATACCTCTTATATAGATTTTTTCATCATTTGGAACTGCAAAGTCAATTATCCTGCACTTTCTATTCTCTTAATCTATTATTACTAAATCAGGCCTTGAAGCTTCTATTACTCTGTCAGTCTGAACGTTAAAGTTCCACAACATCTTGTATTTTTTTTTACTTTCTTGTACTTTCGTAGGTTCATATTCATACCATTTATCAGTATGTGAAAATCCTAGATATCTATAGCTAGGATTTGCGCAACTGATAAATGGTATGAATATAATTACTTTCCCTAAGGTGTCATGCCTTTTCTTGTATTTTTTCTGTGCTAGCATGCTACATTCATTTACTATACGAATGTAGCATTTTTGATTTGCATGACCGACATTGGAAATCTACTTGATTTTTGTTTATCATGACTTTTATCCAATTAGTCTTTAATGCTTGATCTTGCGCAACTAGTAACAAACATTTTATCCCCATTTTCAGCTTTCCTTTCTGTAACAATAGCCATGTCTCATTAATACTATTTGATAAAACTATCTTTGAGTATCTACTATGAAATTCCTTTACCTGGTAGTTGGATAATTCGTGTTCTTTTTTCTTGTTCTTTACTTCGTTTCGGTTTTTGTTTCCTTATGTCTTGCTGTGACACTAGCAAATTTTAATAAACTTTCTTCACTATTACCTACATAAGTGTCTTTATCTACTTTCGCTAACTCCAAGCAGTCTTCTACTGATATCAACCTTCTTCCGCCTACCTTTCAAGGTAAATGTAACCTTGCTATTTCTACCCTTTGGTTGAGTCTTCCATTTATATTGAATTTCTTCCTAGTTCTTCTGTCTAACTTTTCTAATTAATGTTTGACCAATCTACAATAACTGCCGAGTATTTTAATCATGTTGCCCAAGTACTTACAGCCTTCTCTAGACCATAGAGCTTTAACTTCATTTGCTTCCTCGGACATCTGATGCACTCCTTCTCAATTTTCCTTTTTCTACACACACACACACACACTGCTGGAGGGAACACATACGCCATAGAAACCGGGAAACCGGGACTATGAGTCTGGCTAGGCTTTGAAAGGTCACATAAATAAAAATAATTACTATTATTATTATTATTATTATTATTATTATTATTATCATTATTATTATTATTATTATTATTATTATTATTGTTGTTGTTGTTGCTGTTGTTATTATTATTATTATCATTATTATTATTATTATTATTATTATTATTATTATTATTATTATTATTATTATTATTATTATTATCATTATTATTACTATTATTATGATTTATAAATGTAAGGGGCGAGCTGACAGAATCTTTAACACGTTGGACGAAAAGCTTGTCGATATTTCGCTCGTCACTACGTTCCGAGATCCACTTCTGCCAAGGTCGACTATGCCTTTCATCCTTTCGGGGTCGATAAATCAAGTATCAGTCAAGTACTGATGTCACTGAGATCGACTATCCTTCTTTCCTCAAATGTCATGCCTTGTGCCTATAGTAGAAAAGATTACGAATTACAAATGCACTTGGCAAGTAATTAAATATGGAACATGAATCATTGGGGATTGTTGCGTATTTGTTTATGTATTAGTTCTCGCCGCGATGTTTCAATTTATGATGCTCAACATTTCTTAATAGAAAATAATTTCTATATAGCTGTAACTGACTGGATCATACGGTGACATATATACCTACCTACCTACCTACCTACCTACCTACCTACCTACCTACCTACCTACCTAGTTACTTACCTACCTACCTATCTACCTACCTACCTACCAACCTACCTACCTACCTACCAACCTACATACATACATACATACATACATACATACATTCATACATACATACGTACATATGTATACACCCCTGCACACACATATGCACGTTTACTTCCATGAATTTCATTCAGCATCGTACACGACCGTTACATTTTCACACAGCTAATTGCATTGTAGGCGACATCTATATTAAATCCTCTGTGATTATTTTCTTGTGGGTATTATGCATACTCATGTTATTTCTTGCACATGTGTTCGAAAATAATTGTTTATAATGCGAGGTAAAGTCCTTGTCTGCTGGTTATTGAAGCTCCTACTTTATATATGCTCACATCTTTTCATCTCGTAAATTGTTCCAGTATACTTGTAACACAATAGTTCGAAGGGTATTATTGGTCACTTTTCAAGGAATACTTTCACTACAACGGTTGCGGCATTTGACTACCACGTGTTTGTATTTCTATATTAGACATTAGTCGAATTGAGAATGTGGACGACTAGATTATGTAAAATACAAAGGATATTCGTACTGGATTGAAGCAATGCACACATTTTATAAGGGCGTGGAAATTTCAAGTATATGTCAATATGTATCTAGTTCTAACAGCAATATATTTATATATATATATATATATGTGTGTGTGTGTGTGTGTGTGTGTGTGTGTGTGTGTGGATGTGTGCGTGTGTGTGTGCGTGTATGTGTGTGTGTGTGCGCGCGCGCGTGCGTGCGTGTATGAGTGTGCGTATGCATGTGTGTTTATATATTTACATCCAATTGTGTCGGTTATGGGTTTATTTATAACCACTTTACCGTTAGAAATCTTCAATTCTCTATTTGCTACAGTTTCCGGTTCAAATAGCAGGCATTGAATATGGTATTGCAAAAATATATTTAAAATATCAACAACTATTTCTGAATAACAGTAACTTACCTTAGATATTTCCGTGTTTCCCAATATGTAATCAGTAAACTATTGATAATCTGATGTTCAGTACTATGATCACAATCGTTGCTCTGAAAATCCCAATGTCTTTGTTGAACATATCGTAGAACATGAATTGTTTTTCATTTGCATCTATTTCTCTTATTTTTCCCTGTAAAATCTCCTGTGATATAAACTTAGTTTAACAACATCTGTATAAACTTACTACGATATGCCAGTCTTGTTGATCTCTTAAGCCTCATGTTATCTCTGACCATAGCAATATGTTTGCATTCCGCTCGAAGGCAATATAGTTAATCTTGATTGTCTAACTCGACATTATAACTTATAACCTTTTGTGTAGCATTCTATTTCTTGATCTTTATTTAGATAAACCGTTCTATAAAATATGCCAAAATGAATTAAGGTGCCCTGTGTGTAAAGAACTGAAAGTTTAGATATACACGTTCATTACGAAAAATATTCCACGTCTATGAAGTTCAGAAAAAAGATTTCGTTATCGGACAGATGTTTCGGATTATATTCAGTGACATTTGTTGTAGTTTATGAATGTTTCAGTCGTAGCTTGGCCTTTATTTGAATCCTTATAAATAAAGTAAGTACTGCATATGTTGATTAGTACACAATGGCCTATCGCTCCACACCTTGAATCTTAAATAGTTACCAATTATTGATTTTCATATATCTATTATTTATGAACAGCTTCTGCACCTAAACTTTCAACACACGCTTTTGTTCTAGTCATTTTACCCACTCCAGTCCAGAACCATCTCAAATATATTAATTGTTCTCTAGTAATAATTCTAACGAATACATTTCAGACATTGTGCTTCCTTGCTCAATGCTATTCTTTGTGACATTTTTTTTACGGTCCATTTTAATTTAGAGTTTATAACATAGCTAATATTTATAGATGGTCGACTGACTACGCAAAAGCTACCTCTGTCTTAATATACAATTTTATAAGCTATATACACAAATACAACTCTAACGAAACAGCGTTCCTGAAATGAGTGAGAGTCTTCTTGGCCGTTCATGCCTACAAAAAATCACAGCCAAGTATATAGTTCTCGAAAATTCACAGCTGACAGATTTAAGAAAACAATGACTTTGTTGATAATGTTGCTATGTTGTTAATGGTATGTCTGAAAATAAGATGGTAAGATTACGACTGAAATGCCTTTGGCAATATGTCTCTGTGTCAGTTATGACATGTGAATAAACAAAATCATAGACAATTAGATAAATAATTCAAAAACATTAGATGCATTTAAATTAATTAATTATGCATAGAAACTGACGACATGCTTCAGTAGGCTATCTTTCAGAGAACTAGAACACACACAATGAAACTACTTTCTCACAAGTTATCCACTGATTACAATTGGGTAATAAACAAGTTACACGTACCTTTGCATATCATTTGTATAAGGTATTGATTACTTATTCATATTTAAATAAAGATGAATAATCTGGAGGTATCTCAAATGCATGTATGTATATAGATAGATAGATAGATAGAAGGTTCTGGGTTCAGTTCCACTGCCTGGCACCTTGAGCGGGTGTCTTCTACTTTAGCCTCGGGCCGACCGAAACACGTGAGTGGATATGCTAGGGGGAAAACGAACAAAGCCCGTCATATATATATATATATATACACAAATATGTGTGTCTCTGTCTGTGTTCCACCACCGCTTCACAGCAAACAGTGTCGGTGTGTTTACGTCACCGTAACTTAACAGTTCACCAAAAGTGACTGATAGAATAAATACTAGGCTTTAAAAAATAAGTCCAGGGGTTGATTTGTTCGACTAAAAACCCCTCAATTTCGTGCTACAGCATGGTCACACTCTAATCACTGAAAAATGTATGATAATAAAAGAATAAAATAATACGTCTGCATTACCAGCATCATTATTGAGATCACCGTCGTCGACTGCCTTGTTATTGTTATTGCTTTTCCACTTTCATGATGTTAGTATTTCTCTGTAGCTTTTTTCTGGAAAAATAAAGACGAGAACAAAACAGAAAACAAGAAAAATATACATATATGGTATCGAAAAAAATCTACCAATAAAATTGTTCTATGCATACTCCTACTGAAAATGTCGCTGGACAGTGTCAATCATCTCCGAGGACTGTTCGATAGAATTGTGTATACTGCATTTACAAATTGCTTATATGAAATTAGCGAATGCAAAGTTCATTCCCCAATGTTTCTCTTATTATCGACATTGTCTTTGCATTATATTGTAGCCCTTTCCGGATCACATACTACCCAGTGTGATTTAGTAATGGGGTTGGGAATTTCAACGTGATTAATAGTAGCTGCAGCAACCTTAATATATTTGTCGGCCACAGAACACATCCATTTACACACACATGTGCACACACACACACACACGCACGCACGCACGCACGCACGCACGCACACACGCGCACGCACACACACAACACACACACATCCATGGCATAAATTACAAGAGTTCGTATTATCAACTGGGTTTGGATTTTCAATGAAACCAATCGGCAGTTGCCCAATCCATTTTATATTACGTACATAAACAAGCTCGCATTGTAGACTCCAATATAATCTGCTGTGAGTTTGGTGCATAACCATGTCAACTTAATTTGCTTCAAATGTCACTGCACGACAATATATACGCCATAATCGATAATCAATTCTCTTTCATTGGTCATAATATATGTATGGAAACTAATTCTCTTAGTTATAACGTCTGACAAATGATCCACATAAATGATCCAAAGTGGAATCCTATTTTCCTCGTTTCATTCCTTCAGAGTGCTGAACTAATGGAAATAGAAACTACAACTCCCTCAAAGCATAACATACAATCTTATGAAACAACATAATTCATAAGCCTTCGGTAGATTGCTTTTCAAGATTTGGGAGGTGGGGGGTTCTTTGTGGAACGAATTTCTTGTATCAAATAAATAGTGCTGATTGGAACAAAATAAGCAGCACTTGATATATTACTCTGAAAGATATTGCTAAATTATATGGAGTGTTTGAAAGTTAGGAGACCGCTAAAAGTTACACATTTCCTTACATCTATTAAAAAAAATACAATAAAATAATGATGAGGATAATAATAATAATAATAATAATAATAATAATAATAATAATAATAATAATAATAATAATAATAATAATAATAAACCATTGACTTTATAGGAAATTAGTGAAGAGAAGTCGTGTGTTAATTCTTGAATGAAACTCAGCGGAAGGCAAAATATATGATCGATCAAAACATTATTTGTAAAGAATCTTTCGAAAATTCCAATACGTTCAACATTTTCTTGCAATGAAAGCTATATGTTTTTTCAACAATATTCCTGACAAGATAAATTGGGCGTTGGAGAAAATTTATGATGCAGCAAGATATAATCAAATGTAAAGAAGCGTATAATTAACAACACTTCGTAAACATAATCATTCTCAATTGTTACTCGCTCAGTTGATAGATTTCAATAAACTGTTGTTTAAACTAGTCGTGTTATATTTTTATATCAAATATCGAAATCTATACACTGAAGGTTAAATGTCAATATTAATGAGTAGATGTTCGTTAATGACAACTTCAAACTCTTTATTATTATTATTCCTTTTGTCTAAACTTGATGGATTGCTCGGAGAGAAAATTATGCGAGAAATCTTTTGATGCTCTCGTCACGGCAACCTGAACAGAGATCCTGCGTACACTATACGCTACTGTACAATTATATAAATATCCAAGTGACTTCTAGATATTGAGTGCTACACGAATTGAACGATTTTGTTTTCTACTTATTAATGAACTATGCATCGATTAATTTATTTTATCCATTAATTTATTTTATCATTTTCAAAGTATATCAAGCACCATACAAACCACAAACTATTATCTACGAATATTTATCTACTTTAAAGCGGCGAGCTGGCAGTATCATTAGTATACCGGGCAACATACTTAGCAGCGTTCTATCCGTCTTCATGTCCCACCGAGGTCGACTGTGAGTTTCATCTTTTCGGGATCGCTAAAATGAGCATCACTTGAGCGATGG
>NC_068981.1:46405084-46411174 GCF_001194135.2 Octopus bimaculoides
GAGAGAGAGAGAGAGAGAGAGAGATGGATAGATACTGCTGTTGGATGATTAGATGAATTATAAACAGATGGTAGCAAGTTAATGAGCTTATAGAGGCGACGTCTTCCATCTGTAGTGTTTAGCCCGAATGTTCCACAATCTCGGGGCGTCATTTTCAGTAACGACTCGGCTTTTGATATGCCATGAGCTAAGAAAGAGGGGTAATAATATCACTAAAGATTAACCATCAGAAGACAAATATACAGGGTTCCAGTGATACAACCAGCATTTACAAATGTTCTTAAACAGTACAGAGGGGATTATAGAACATTCAGGTGGTCATTTTCCGGTGAGTCTAAATGATCATCACCCGAAGATATCTGAAGCAATGCAGGAGAATGGAACATTCGGGCTAAATACTACAGATGAAAGACGTCGCCTGTATGAACTAATTAACTTGCTAAGATTTGTTTCTCTCTCTCTCTTTTTCTCTCTCTCTCTCTCTCTCTTTCTCTCTCTCTCTCTCTCTCTCTCTCTCTCTCTCTCTCTCTCTCTCTCTCTCTCTCTCTCTCTCTCTCTCTCTCTCTCTCTCTCTCTGTATGTATCATTTGATAAATATTTTTCCATATCATTCGATAAATATTTTTTTTGAAATTTACTCAACTGCTTATGTATATAACTATGAATAGAAGAATTTGATTAGTGTGCAATGCTATCGTCTCTGATCAATTTCTTATTGTGTTTATTCCGTAATTGTCTGTCTTCTGAATAACATGTCTGTATCAACCCAGATATTTGATGGACTTTAAATCAAGAATCTATACTGTTGGTTCCTTCTCATCATACTCTTTCTCCTGTTTACCTACACCATCATAACCATCCGCTGCAACGGCAGCAGCAGCAAAATGAATATTATGTGGCAATATCCCTATTAGGATTTAACATAAACATCCCAAAAATCGTTATAAAAATTATCAATCATTTAGCATTGTTATTCGTCTGCATCATTCATCATATTTATCGTATACTCGCATCATGTACATTATATGTTTATCTGGCTTAGTGCCAAAGTATAATACATAGAAGGATACCTCTCATATCTGATATTGAAACACAATCCAGTTTAACATCCCATAAACAGTGCATTACATACTAAAACATACTCTATTAGATGTATGAATTAAGAACGATTGATATATCTTGTCACTAATATCCTCAAATCACTAGTTAGTGTTTGCAGAAGACCATCAGCGTCCTCTTTTTCCTCCTTTTCCTCCTTTTCCTCCTTCTCCTCCTTCTCCTCCTCCTCCACCTCCTGCTCTGCGTCGTCGTCGTCGTCGTATCACAATCACCAACAGAAGATATTTCTGTCGATATACATCGTTTTAACAGGACTGGTATAATTCCATAATTCTAGTGACAAGATATGTCCATCACTCTTATAACAGATATATAATACATACTGCTTTCCTGTGGTTTGATCTGCTTTATCAGATACTAACTAGAATTGTGTTTCAATTATTAGATATCAGAAGCATTATAGCAACCTGAATATTTTAGTGACAAAATTTTTTTTTATATTCACATGTGATGTGGGTGCTATTATTATTCTAAGTATACTGAACCTGATGAAATTGTTATTGTTCACGTTCGTATTGAACTTTTATGACATGGCGTGTGTCTAAAAGAGCGTGGGAGTTCAAAATGGTACTTACGGGCAAAGGATTTAGAAGAGCTTATGGTTGTCGAAGTTTAAACACGACGGTATATTTATTTTTGATTAGCCCCAAAAGAACCCAGAATAATTATCAAAGTTGTCATCCTATTTCTATGTATTTATATTCATACAGGTATTCTTTTATTCGCTTCAATCATGTGGCTGCAGCCATTCTGAAATTTTATATTTTTCCATATCATTCTTTTTTGGAGGTATGTGTAACAGCTATTGTACTTTTCTTAATGAGTGAAAACAGTTTCATGCTCATAGGGAAGCTTTTCCATCATTTCTAGTTACTTTTGGAGGATTCATTCTGGGTTCGTATCGAATGCCGTGTTCTTGAGTGGCAGATAACTCCGGTATTTATAAATGTCGTTATTAACAGCATAAATAGAAATATTAACTATTTGTTCACTTACATCTTTTATCTACCTATACTATAATTTACATGAAAACAACATCACCTTTCATTGTTACTAGCTTAAACGGGTTCCAGTTATGATGTACTTACTAAGAGTAATAAATAATGTAAACGTAGACGATTAAAGAAAGACATTAAAATTGTGTGTGAAACGAAGCGTAATTGTATACGAAATGTTGGACTTGAGACATAAATTTGAAATGAAATATAAAAAGTATTTTATATTTCTTTATACTTTTGTTTTTCTTTTTTCATCTTTATACCGCATTAAAGTAGCTTTCATTTCACCGCCTTGAATTAATAATTTCTGTATTTGGCACAGGGGAACAATATATCAGGGAACAATAACTCCTGGCTTCAACAAGACCAATGCACTACTGTACAAAATGCATCGATCTAAGAATGTTAAAATGCAAAATTGTGAAGCACAAGATCTAAAATCATAATGTTAATTTGAAATGATTTCTGCAAGTAGCATTTTCAAATGATTAATTCGGAAAATTATTAATAATTGATCGATACTTGGCAGTTAGGTAATTAGGACCAGGAGTATGTCGGTCGTTTAGACTTGCTTTATTATGTGTTTTCCTTGAACTACTTGAGCACAGTTCTATTAACATTGGGTAAGTTCAAATTTGTTTGTGTCTTATTTTGTAGTATTAATTTTCGAAGCTAGAATGCTTTTATTTTAGATAATAACTACGCACATTCCTCTCCAGGTACCACATTTCTATTGTGTCATATCCCCTAGAACACGCACAATCGAATAGGTTCAGTGTTACGTTCCTAGAATGACAACGCTTTCTTATTTTCTCCATGCTCATATGTTCATGTATGTGACGTACTGCAGCAGTAATAGTGCAGAAGGAATATAAAGGACTTTAATCTCGCCGGTGGCGGTGAGCCTGCAAAGGCCATGAGTGCTGAACCCCTTTCTACACCCAGGAAGCAAGGAAAAATATGCACAATGTCTTGTATTGTATGCACAATGTCTTGCATATGTCTTGTATTGTAATTTTCCGTATTATTATTTTCTGTGCATATTTGTAAGCCACAATACATCTATAATTATTGTAATTGCTTGTATTATATGTAATTTAGCTTCTTAAGAATTTTATTGTTTTATATTCCTTTAAAATTGTCCAACTTTTTCTATGTAAAATCTATTGTGTTGCAAAATGGCAGTGAACAATATGCGTTCCGCAGTTACATGAGAGAATTTAGATTTTTTTTTGTGTTTCGTGGTTTATTAATCTTTTTTTTTTTTTTATTCGTTGGACAAGTACACTTGTATTCATTACATGCGTTCTCCCACAGTGTTTTCAGATTTGTACCACGCATCATTCTTAATTAGTGGTCCTGATATTCCGATAGATTTTCGTTTATTTGCTTGAGCAAGGGATAGCGTGATTGTCTAACAGCCTGCCAAAGTTTTCCTTGCCACATATTGTTATGATATCAGGATGTTTATAAATCAAAGTATATTAGTCACCGTATAGCTATCTACTGAGTGTAGTTTATAAGCATACTATTCGTTCTCAGGGAATATATCGAAATTTCTCGAGAATGCTCAGTTAATAAATGTTCCCAACAATTTCATATTTCTGGATATAGATGGTTTCTTTATACTAATTAATAGATCTGGATATAGATGGGTTCTTTATACTAATTAATAGATCTGTAATAGATGGTTTCTTTATACTAATTAATAGTCTTCAATCAGAGTTAAATCCTCGTTTTATTATTTTTCTAGTTTCTCTTCTAGAACTCGTGTTCTTATCTTCAGTCTAATCCTATGATTCATTCTGATTTTTATATTTGCGAATGTTCTCTACACGAAGTGTAGAGAATACTGATCGTGTCTTCTCTTTAATATCTATTCTTTCTTTATTATTTCTTAGAATATTCAGGTGGGTGTTTCAGAATTGCTAGATAGTCGGACAAAATGTAATGAAATATTTCTTACACCTTTTTACGTTTTCACTTCAAATCACACAGGGATTAATTTTGGCTTCTGTTTTTATGAGGGTGAAATAAATAAATTGTCAATTAAGTTGAATGGTCTCAACTAATATCCCCCACCTCACTCAAACTAGCTTGCCATATGCATCAATTAGAAAAAAAGTTATCTTTTAGAAGACCACTTATTTTATTTTTGTTGCTGACCTCCCCCGATAAATCATTTCAGATTACGTTTCAAATTTCTGATATGTACTATGTTAACTCCTTATAAGTTGAAGCGAGAACTATTGTTAAACTTGTATCTAATTATAAATATCACATGAAGATTGCTTAATCCCGTCGTTGCAGACATTTGGTTATGGTAAAAATCTTCACTGATAAGCATAATGCGTGTATTGAGTATAGAGGAGCGCAAAATGTAAATGCATTGACATGTCTTCGGTTGTCGAAAGCAGATCTTTTCATTTGACTTAACATCCAATATATCTTAATAAATTTGTCTTCTGAGCCTTGCATAGTTTATGTAATTATACTTTACGTCTGACTGTTTGTATATGTCTGACATCTCCATTCTTTATTTTCTAATGGCATTCATTCACCATGTTTATAAAAAAGAATCATCCAGCAACAAATACTGGTAGGTCTACGTTGAATGTTTGATTTCAACGTGCTAAGTTAACTGCCAAGTTTGAGTTTTCATCTATGTGTCTTTTCTTAGAACAGCTTTCTTACATTTATATAATGACACTCATTATTCGCTAAATATGCAATTTCTTTGTTTCTTTTAGCTTGTATTTTAAGCGATTCATCTATAGCGGATTATTTACACGAGTTCTCATTAACATATGTAAACGTAGGTTTCATCAGTTTTCATAGATGTATGTGGTTGAACGCAGAAAAAAGTAACCTGTTTACTCTTTTTAAATTAGGCCTTTCAATAACATGAGCACAACTTTAATCTAGTATTACACATATTCGGTATTATACTTAACTAGAAATGGTAGTCAGATAAAAACTAAATTGGGAGGATCTGTAACTAAATGTTATGGTACGTATGAATTTGTGTTATTGTTTCAAATTTTCGGATTTCAAATTAAAGTTTTAAAGTTAAAGGTTTAGATATTTTTTCATCTGTAGGCACAAGGCCCGAAATTTTGGGAGAGGGGCCAGTCGATTAGATCAACTCAGTACGCAACTGGTACTTAATTTATCGACCTCGACAGGATGAAATGCAAAGTCGACTCGGCAGAATTTGAGCTCAGAACGCAAAGACAGACAAAATACCACTAGGCATTTCGTCCAGCGTGCTAACGTTTCTTATTTTTTATTGACCACAAGGACAGACAATGTCATTTAAGTCGATTACATCGACCCCTGTGCGTAACTGGTACTTAATCTGTCGACCCCAAAAGGATGAAAAGCGAAGTCGACTTCGTCAGGATTAAAGCTCAGAACATAAAGACACACAAAATACCGCTACGCATTTCGCCCGGTATGTTAACGTCTCTTAAAGATTTGAATAATATTGCATGAGATATCATCACACCAGGTAATTAATAGCAGGTAATCAATGAAGCAGTATTTCACCTAAATTGCACTATATATTTACTGTATTGTAATAATGAAAGGGATAATTAGTAAAAGAGTTAATGAGAAAGGACGAAAATACTTCACAGTTGATAGTTTACGAAATAATCTAAAATTGTGTATTTTTCGCGCACATGCATGCACACAAATTTACGTACCGTGCATGCATACACACACACACACACACACACACACACACACATATATATATAGATATGTGTATGTGTTTGTGTGTGTGTTTGTGCTTTCATATATATATTGATATGTATATAGATATAGACATATATATATATGTATATATATATATATATATATATATATATATGTGTGTGTGTGTGTGTGTGTGTCTGTGTGTGTAGAAATATATACATATTTACATATACATACATGTATCTACATATATATACAAATATATATATATATA
>NC_068981.1:46419054-46420077 GCF_001194135.2 Octopus bimaculoides
AGAAGAAGAAGAAGAAGAAGAAGAAGAAGAAGAAGAAGAAGAAGAAGAAGAAGAAGAAGAAGAAGAAGAAGAAGAAGAAGAAGAAGAAGAAGAAGAAGAAGAAGAATTATGCGGGAGAGCTATGATAGTAGTAGGATGATCGTAGTAGGATGTAACATATGCTTTCAACGTGCTCTACAACTCAACATCCGCGAACACAGACATCCAAAATTAAAGAAGGATTTACAACCAAAGGCCCGACCATACATCTCCACACACACAACGCTCTTAACAATGAAGCCTTCACCACCATCCTTCAAAACATTGCCCTGCTAAGAAAGGAACCACAGAATGAACTTACTCCTCCAAAGTCATGCCATCATTAAAAGCAAGAGATAGCCCAAATCTATGAAAAATCTCCTAACACAAGCCCAAATACGATCAACAACAACACTGAAGCCGTCAGTAAAAAAATGCGGTAGACCAAAATGAGGGATATGCATCAATTGAACGGAGGGATCAGAGGTCCCCTTCAAACAGGGACAATGTTTCACGTGTGCTTCGGAGAACCTCATATAGGCGCTAACTTGCGCTGAGTGTCAAGAGCAATATATAGGCCAAACGAAACAGTCTACGTCAAAGGGTGGCTCCCAGATCAAAATTATAAAAAAAAGAAAACAGAAAAATAGCATTCAGGCTACACATCGACATTTGCGCCAATAAAAAATTCCAAGCTTCAGAATATTCCCCTGAATTCATGGACGATACAACGAATTTGTAAAGCGACTCTCTTTATTACAAAATACAGACCCCTTTTGAACGCATCTACAACAAATGACATAACCATCACGATCTTAGAATAATATACACGCAAATATTAGAAATGATACATTCAAAAGAGATACCCAAGAATTCATTAAAAACAGCCCCAATCACTGCTATAATCCACAACGAGCCACTTTTAGTTCACTTGACCATTCAGCGTCCTACTACTATCACACCATACCGCATTCTCTTATTATTTTTCTTCTTTTCTTTCTCTTC
>NC_068981.1:46420980-46422350 GCF_001194135.2 Octopus bimaculoides
ATATATATATATACATATATATATATATACATATACGTACATGCTTTCATGTATATATAGACAAGCACCACACATAAGAATTATTTTACTATATTAGCAAAGGAAATCGTTATTCATTGAAAATACTTGGTGAGAACTCTTAGAACATTTAATCATTACCAGGACAAAAATATTTTTTTTATATATTTAGGCTATCATTAAAATTACTAAATATTTCCTTTTTCTGTAGGACGAATAATAGTGATAAAGAAATCTGAATTTGGTTGTTGTATCAATTATCATTGGTGCAGGCATCCCTATGCCATTACGAGGGCATTGCAACCATAAGATTCTTGATTCGTATCAACTACAGCGCATTCTTCATGAAGAAATAACTGCAGAAAAACACAAATGTGTGTGTATGTGTGTGTGAGAGAGAGTGAGCCTCTGTGTGTTTGAGAGAGAGAGAGTGGGCCTCTGTGTGTGTGCAGTGTGTGCGTGTGTGTGCATGTTTGTGTCTGTGAGTGCGTTTGTATGTATGTATATATATATGTGTGTGTGTGTGTGTGTGTGTCTGTGTATGGATGATGTGTATATCGCTAAAATCAATGGTATACTTGTGTTCTTTCCCTATCTCTCTAGCATCTTACTGTCTCTTAAAATGCAGACAGATGAAATATATGCAGTGTTGAAATGGTCGCTGGAATTGATAGTAGCCAATAAAACGCCGGTTGGGTATTCCATAAGAAGAACTTAGTCCAGTGGCTGAGAATATAATAAGAGTGCAGAATTATGTTTAAAAACTAGATAAATAACTTGATATAATGCAGTGTATTGGACAAACGATAACGTTCATTCACATTCGTGTGTCAGTGTTTATTAAATACATTAAGGTAACAACAACAACTCAACATTAAATTTACTATGAAATATAGGATTTACTCGAGTTTCGAAAATGGGACTTAATGTAAAGAAGTTTGTGAGTATGTCTTCACGTCAGCTCTACCTCTGTTATCAATTGTGTTTATCAATATTCCTATGAAAATCGATGCTCAGCATTTTTATTAATCGTGGTGAACAATAAGAAACCATAAACAGCAAAATAATGCACGCACACATTATATAACACAAATATATGTGCATAGGTATGAATGTGTTTGCATGTAAGTGTGTATGTGTGTGTGCGGGTGTATGTTTGTGAGTATGCGTGTGTTTGCGTGTCTGTGTGTATGTGTGTGTGTGTGTGTGTGTGTGTGTGTGTGTGTGTGTGTGTGTGCGTGTAAAACTGATTGCTGAAAATTTAATTAAAAGCAAGGCAATGATTAACTTGTTTGTATTATGATTACATTTTCTAAGAAGTTAATGAAGTTTAGGCATTTTTTATGTCATCG
>NC_068981.1:46422579-46426100 GCF_001194135.2 Octopus bimaculoides
ATAGGAGCAAGAGCAATGCATTGATTTTATGCTTCCTACTATGTGTACTTTCAAAATTCCTCAAATGCAATCAGAGCCACACATAAACACAAATCTATATGTAGACACACACACACGCATACATTCACACATTCAGATACATACTGTATGTATGTATGTATGTATGTATGTACGTATATATGTTTGTATGGGCGTATATATGCATGTAAGTATCCATTGGCAGGGATCAAACACCAGTGGGTATATTTAATTGATACCTTACAGCGAAATGTTTGCTGGACAAACACGATGGAATAAGGCTGGAGGAAAACATAACTGCAGAGATATCAAATAATGATAGACACCATAGCATCTAAGAACAAGTTTTCAATTTGCCTTTGAAACAATATCACTCTAAGAAACAATGTCGTTATTGGTTGTTAGCCGCAGGGATGCAACCGAGTTATCTGACTCACATTGAAATTAGTATAAAGTATGGTGATACGCACTGACAATTCGTTAACTTCTATATGTTCAGACAAGTACTTCTAATATTCGCACTACTAGTAAGAATATTGTCAATTTCCTTAACGAGTTCTCAAGACACTTTTACATGTTACATTGTCTTTAATGGCTAATAACATAACTTGAATAAATGTTAGTTTATTTGCTGTACGTTCTGCATGCGATTACAAGCAGTACATTGATCTTTTCGGATCGATTAGTTTCGCAAACTTGTTGTTCCAGAATCTTGCGATGATATTTGAACAATAATGCAGTTGAAAATTTAATATTTGATCGAAAGTGGACGAACGAATTCAAAATGTATGAATAATCTAAGTAAACTTGATAGTAGGAACTGGACAGTTTATCTGAGTCAATATTCACTATAAGGATAAATTGGGAACACACTAAATATTTGATATAGAATGAATGCATACAAGGGAATAACTTTAGGAACTCTTGTTTGTTAAATATTGTCAGTCCGTAATGATTTTTAGGACAAATAATTCTTGAATCAATCAATTTGATGTTACTGACTACAAGGGAAACTAGCCATAAGGTAACCTGAATCGATTCTTCTGTTAAACATTGTATACTTTTATACTCAACGGTATTTTCTTAACTAATTCGTTTTCCATATGTAAGGAAAACTGTTGTAGCTACCTCTGACACAACTTCGGTAGATTATGTATGGAATATATCATTCTAGAGGTCACACAAAATCGTTGCGTTGTCAGTGAATGGCGGATGGGATTGCATAATCAGTTCAGTGTTAAAACATCGAATTGCAGTTCGTTACCACGGGCTAATGATCGTATATGCACTTGAGCAAAACATTTTCATTTGTTTCGATTTAATTAAATTTTACAGCGACACAGCAACCCTTCTCTTCCATGTTATCATTTGGAGCTTGAACCAGATCAATCTTACGCGCTGTGCACCAGAAGACAATAGGGAATATAAAGTATGCTGAATGATATACAGTTGACTGAAATCGGTTCTTAAGTATTGATTCCTCATATTGATTCCATATAATCACGTGATCAATTAGTCAACTCTGTCAATTGATATGTATATAAGGAGATTATTATTAAGATTCAACTAGAATCTAATATATGTTGAGCTTGAGAATTTGAGGTCAGGCGGCTGAAACAATGGTTTCATCACCACTTTACATCGGAGTTCTTAAATTACTTGTTTGATTAATAATGTGGAATTCCCTCATGTGAACCCAAGGAAGGTTTATAACTTTAAAAAATAAATAAATAAATAAAACATTTAATTGTATATTGAAAAGATGAAATTTTTAAAAGATCGCATTATGTTCTGCAATTCAATTCTTTCACTACTATTGTTTCCTTCGAAAAATTATAATCAGATTAAAATTCTTGATAAACTTGCTCAATATTTAAGATGCACACATTACGGCGCACATATGAAATAATTTAGATTGTGAATAAATCAAACATATATTTCTTTAAAATCGAAAAATATGTCAGAGACAATGTGTAATTATTTGCAAGTGAGCATAAGTATTCCTTATAATTAACGCTTACTAGCTTAATCGAAAGGTTAATTGCTGAACGTGTGAACTAGTATAGATTAATTTGAATGCAGTATATAGTTATATATTTCACAGTAGAAAGGATGAGAGAAAACAATGAACCTGTAAAATGTGAATGTTAAAAAGGAATACTTTAATTGAGTGTTAGTATATTGTTTTTATGTGAACAAACCGTAAAACTATAGCCATTTCAATTTTTGTTTCCATGTAGTAGTGGGCGGTGGATTAAAATAAAGTGTTGTTGTATATAGTTGGTAATATATTTTATCAGCCTCCATATTTGAAATTAAAAAGAAAACAAACATCAAGTACTGCGATCTTAAATCAGTAACGCAGGAGAATCAGCCAATTATTGAAAGCAATTGTATTTGGCTCAATGTATTTAAGTCCATTCAATACATATCAAATCAAATATGAATGTGTGGTTAAACAGTTCCCTTCACTACTTCGGTGTACTTCAAACAAGTGAATTATATGATGCATATAGTTCGATTAAAGGATTGCAAGTAAGGTTTTGAATATGAAAATTGTGTTGAAAGCAAGCAGCGAGAACGTTCCTGTCGTTGATGGTAGACTTAGTCTTCCTTTGAAAATGCTAATCGTATTCTTTGTTTGTATCCTAGATTCTGTAATTGTACTTACATCTATAGCAGGTCTCCGCTTTGAAAATAACGTTCTTCTTTCTACACACAGAGAACAAACACTGGAAACAGACTTGTACTGTGTCCTTCAAATACCGGGTATAAAATTTAATAATTTGAAGTTTCAACAAATACTATTGGCATATAAAATCATGCAGTATTACGTATTTTATTTCCACAGATCAATGATATTCTCATTTGATTTTAAACTGTAATTGTCGTGAGCAAAAGCATTTTTTGCAATATGGGGTCAAGAAAAATGTAATTTTCCCAGGTTTAAGCAAAGCAAAAATTGTAGTGCATTCTACTTACAAAGTATGGGTGTAGAAAATAATTTTAAATTACCTTCATGTTTCCTCAAATGCAAATAGTTATATTCTAACACGCTGTGTTCAATCAATCTGTATCTAAGATGTGTCTTTATTTCAATGCTTTATTAGAAAGAAAGGTGACTGTTGGCGGTGCTCCAGCCTGGTCACAATCTTAGGACTGAAATTATAACAGAATAAAAGAATAGAATAAATTATGGAGACATTGCTTAAGACTCAGCTCATCCAACAGTTAATGTTTGCATGGAAATCATTTCCGGAAATGATTTCCATTATTATGATTGACCGTTGACTGAACACTATTCAATTTTTTTTCTCCGTGTTTTTTCCTTGTCTCCGTATTCTTTCTGTTGAAGAGCGTAGCTCGAAACGTCAAAGACTTTCCGTATTCCTGAGCGTCATACTAATATATACTTTTGTTATTTACACCATCTGTCCTCGTCTGTTGTTATTTTTTGTATATTCTCCCATATATATATATATATATATATATATATATATATA
>NC_068981.1:46427135-46428031 GCF_001194135.2 Octopus bimaculoides
ATATATATATATATATAAGTGTGTGTGTGTGTGTGTGTGTGTGTGTATCTATGCCTGAATGTATAAGTAAAAAGACTGCACACACATCATCAAATATGTGCATACACACACAAACACACACACACATACATATATATACCTATATATATGTATACACTTATATAAATTCGTGTATCTATGCGTACATATGTATCTATTCACTCTATATATATTCGAATACATATCTATGTTATACTTATATATACACATATACCTTGTACGTATGCATCTCTGTAAGTAAATATGTGTATCTCTATACACATAATCTCATTTAAAGACAGATACTTACTTACAAAGAAGGTGAAAGATACGTATTTACATATATAAATAGCAAAGAGAGAAAAAAAGTATAAACCAAAGAAACTGAAAAGAATAGCATTTTAAAATATTGCCATGGGCCACATTTGCTAACTTATGGTTGGCAAGATTGATTTGCGGGTTCGTGGAGACGTTTGCTTTGACAAAAACAAGCGATAGTGATGAGAGATCATGTACAAAAAATAGCAAAAATATAAAATAAAATAAATTAACTTGGCAGAAATATACGTCAGATAATCATAACTGACAGCAATATATTCTTATTCTTCTCAACCTTGCAAGGGTGCTGACACTTTTGTTGCTTAGTGCTCTGAAGTCATTAATTTGCTCTGAATGTAGAAAAAAATACAGTCTCGTAGTTACTGTCTGTTATTCTTACATTTCCAAACGCTATTATATAGAAATGTTTTGTTTTCTTTTCTTTTTACAGAATTTATTTAATTATTGAAATACCATTGTTAGTTAGTGTGCATGTTACATTTTTTTTCTTACATAATTTCACACAAATATATATATATATATATATATATATATATATA
>NC_068981.1:46428368-46433938 GCF_001194135.2 Octopus bimaculoides
TGTGTGTGTGTGTGTGTGTGTGTGTGTGTGTGTGTGTGTGTGTGTGTGTGTGTGTGTGTGTGTGTGTGTTTTGGTATATATATGTATGCAGATATGTATGTGTTCACAAGTTACTGAGCATTAGAAAATCTAAGTTAAAATTAGCCTATTAAACTTTCATTTTTCAATCCTTTCTTTGGAACAGTTAACACTGGTTAACACATACCGTTATCTTCTTTATAAGCAGATAAAGACATTATCTTTTCATGTGTCACGATTGATTGACCATTCATCAGATTATAAGTACACCATCATTCTCCCGCTCTCAGTAAGAAATTGTAGCAATTATATTTTTAAAATCAAACACTCATAAGAACGCCTGGCTAGACAATTAAATATATAGACTGCATAGCTATGCAATTTATATATATTTAGTGAGTTTAAGTGTATTAAATGTATACATGTACATGTGTGTATATGTGTATGTATTTATGGGCACACGTTTGTGCGTATTATGTATGTATGTATGTATGTACGGATGGATGGATGGATATTAAAGAAATGTCAAGTATGGATGTATCGGAGTTTCCATACAACACTCACACAACTAAAGCTTAAAATTCTAATTTAACGAAATGTTTTCCATCAAGCTACACTCTCCCACTACATGCAAAAAGACGGGATAATAATAATTCACTGATTACCGAATTGCTTTCACCTTCCAAAACTTACATATCCTCTAAAAACACGAAGTGTGTTGCCATAAACACATCTGTTATACTCTCATTTATGTATACACTTTATGTCCAGTGCTGTATTAGTTTCTCTTCTTTTGCCAAAAGGATATCTACCATCGTCTCCAAAATAATTTAACCCACACTTTCTCAGCATTGTTGTCTTTTGTAAATGGTAAAGCGGCGGGGCACGTTTTTGTTCTTGATCTGAGATGTGTATCCCACTTTATATTGCAAAGTGGAGGGAAATTCTTCTCGAAAATATTCGTCTCCTTTCTATTCATCGCGCCATCCTATCCGCGTAAGCGCTAATTTCTGGGATCCACTTCACGCTCATTTGCGATGCAAGGATTAAAGCCAAGTCGTCTGAATATAACACGTTATTCTCTGAAATACATTAAACTTGTATTCAATGTATAGTAATAATTAATCTTAATAATACAGGATAGTTCCGACAGGAATACATTTCATTAAACTGTCCTGTCAAATCTGACTTGGGACATAAATAAAATCCAGATCTGACTCGGACATAAATAAAAGTCCAAATGGAAACTCCTTAATTCCACTACAATATTTTTTCCTTTCACACTCAAACATAGTACCCAGAGCAAGGTCCGCATCATCACCAATCTCTTCATATACAATTTATATACACATATATTTTCAGAATTTTGGAAGCATAATACATGACCACTGCATAGAAACCTTGTTGATTCCCTCAGCCGTCTACTTATCGTTCTCCTATCAAATATCTCAAATATGCAAAAGGATCATTTCCGCTAAAATAGTGATTCCATCTCCATTCGTAAAGTCTACCAATATTGATGCTATAGGCCAGTTTTCCTTTCTTTTCCATATTTCTCTCTGAAGTCTCGAAAGTGTACGTGTGTGTATTTGAATGTGTGTCTGTGTGTCAGTGAGAGATTCGGTATAAACAGCGTCGCTGTATATAATATTTTGGGAGTAATTGTTTGCGTATAGCATAAAAATCTACGGCATCATTTCTTTTTATTATTACTGAGATTGTTTCTATGCTACATATCACATATGCCAAAATGTTCCGTAGAATTTGTTCTTTCCATCTCACTCTGCAGAGATGGGGATCTTTTGAAAATATACTATACCAGACGTAAGTTTTCTTTAAGGTTAGATTAGGAGACACATAGCTATCTACTAAAGAAAATTACCAATAGCAGCCACCTAAACTTATACTTTCTACAATACTCAAGCTGTTAGTGCTTTCAGCTCATTAGTCCTGGTTACCTAGCATGACAAACCTCAAGAATTTCTTTTGCATCCGCGTTTTTCTATTATATGGTGACTGTCGGGTACTGAATGTAAATAAGGACCTCATTGGTTCAATCATTATCAGAGGTCTTTCGACGGTCATTGACGCAACTACTTCAGCCAGAAACTACTTCCAGAAACATTAAAATTAATGTCTATAAATTGCCTACCAGTATACCTAATCGTTTCTACTGAAAAAATGTGATACTGCTGTTGTCTTCCTACACTTCAAAACAAAATTAAAAAGAAACAAAATTTTGTTATCATTTAAATGGGCACTGGTATACATTTCTCAACTCAAGAACTACTGTAAAGTTTTTCCGTGGCTGGTCTCCCAAGTGAGAAAATACGTCTACTAATCAATCAAATATCTTTTATTCCCCTCATGGTTTCTATGTGACATGAGTTATTTGATTTGGTTTATAAATCACATCTTGAGGGAGAGCTTCAAAACTAAATTTTCTTTTATACTATTTCTTCACACAATTCACATCATTGTAAGAGTTTTTGTTTCATGTTTCTCGTTATCATATCATTGGCCAAACTTATCTGTATATTCACGCGAGTTATGCAAATTTCTTTCCTTTCTGTTTCGTATTTTTCACTGTTGCATTCATTTTTGTTTTTGTTATGTTATTGGCTGCATCATTAGAATCTTTAAGATGACTATTGTTATCATTTTAGTAATATTTGGCAAGATAAATGTAATCGTTTCTTATTTATGTTGTTTATCTTCTCTTCGTTATTATTATTGTTGTTGATTAACCGTTGGTCACTGAAAATCCAGCAGCATTACGAATAAATGTCTTCCATCTGTAGACATTCAAGATGACTATATTTCGTATTCAACATGATCGATTCCGAGCTGGTAGATATTTGGCTGCTATTTCTATGGATTATTTTCAGCGATTATATTTTCCATAACTGCTTATATTGTTGATAACACGGATGTCATAACTATTAATCACAAGGGTGGTTATTTCCGCTATCTCTCCTATAATGTTGTTATTTTTATTAGAGAAAACTTGTTCAATTGTCACCACACCGGACAGTTTGCAATATGGCTGTAGAATGATAGTAGTATAAAATGGCATAGAACAAAGTTTAGCTATAGAATGTTAAAGAAAAACGTAACGTTTAGGATGGCGAACCCTTCATAAAATTCGTAACAATACGATAAACACAGGAAGCTTAACATGTTTCAAATTAAACCGATGTGAAAGCAACAGAAACAGCCGCATCTTTAAGATACAAATCTCCGTAGCAAATGGAACAGTAGATGACAGACAAAAGATCATGAGTATTGAGAGACAAGGCAAAAATGGCTTAGATAATCCATTTACTTGACTAATTGACTGATTGACTTCGGATACTTTTAATCTCATTACGAAATATAACTTTAAAAAAAAAACTCTATCAATGAACCGTAAGATTACAAATGTGATAAATATTTAGAATAAGAAATTCATTTGCAGGTGATTTGTTTGTCGATCCCGTCGTAGGCAGCACTTATGCTGCTTATTAAGAAAAGCATAATGGGAATATACTGACGATACGTAAACAATGGTTGAAGTGATTTGAACTTAAAACTTACAGCAATCTAGAGAAATACTGCGAAATATTTATTCCTGTATTATATTGATTATGGCTGTCGGCCACGATGAAGGGTGGACACAGTTGATTTAGGTCGAACATGTTTCATATATTTTTAAACTCTGACTAGATGATAGATGTGTTTATACCACCATGAGATGAATACTTACATAAATGGAACTAAATTACTTAAGTCATTTTTTGAGAATAATAGCGGCTTATTATGCGCCACCACCCTAACACAAAGCATTAATTCATTAAAACTGATGTAGCCAATTATAAGAAATAAATATCTATTCATAACAAAGGAAATAAACATTCCTTGCTCAGGAAGACAATGTTTCGCCCTATCCAGGAATCGAACTGATAAGCGTATTGTTTTGAGCCTAACATCCTAACTATTAGGTGGTGTATCTTATCCAAATACATTATTGCATGTACTTTTAGGTGGAATATTATGTCCGTTTGTGCGCTGGATATCAAATATTATGGTATTGATTAGATACTAAGTATGCTTTACTATTTTACTCATCAGTCATATTAGTCGAGAAAATTAGAGATTAAACGAATTTATTAAATGGAATTTGATCTTAAGATAAGTTTTATATAAAGTTTTTCATTCACTTTATTTGTTATTATTTCTTTATTTTTTACTCTACGAGCAATTTTGTTTGGATAGAATACTCTTTGTATACTTCACAAAATATCTGGAACCCTCGAAGGGCAAAATCTGGGAAATATTTTCTTTCGGAATATAATCCGTTATAACACTGTTATATATCTAAATTTCTTCAGCTCACTATAATTATTATTGCTTTTTGTGAGTTTTTATTTTTTTTATTTTTTGCTTTTCTTTACTTTATTATTATTATTATTTATTTATTATTATTACTATTATTTTGCTTTTCGTTCTTTTTATAGTATAGGTCTGTTTCACCAAGGATGATTACTCTGGTCACTAACACAGTTTGACAAATTTCTTACTTTCAGTGAAACAGCGTTGCTGAAATATACAGCTTAAAACAGACCAATTCTGAAGTAACATGACCGTATACACTTAAATGCACTACTCTTTTACGGTATGTTTCATTCTGTAATATAAACGAGAGCTCGGAGACTCATATTGTAAAATAACAATTGGAGCTACTTCACTGAAATGAACATAATAATAATAATAATAATAGTAATAATAATATTAATAATAATAATAATAATAATAATAATAATAATAGTAATAATAATATTAATAATAATAATAATAATACAATAAATTTTCTAGTATTAACCAGAAAGGAAAAGTCAGAATTATCATCTCAATTGTTTATACATTTAACAGCAAACTTCCTGAGAACATAAAAGAAATAGAAGTATGAAGAGATACAGTACAAGAAAAGATAATAAAAATGAATATGTGATATTGTATAAGGGACCAATATCATCAGAACAATTTAAATTTTGACGTTTTTTGTACTATTATTATTATTATTATTATTATTATTATTATTAGTAGTAGTAGTAGTAGTAGTAGTAGTAGTAGTAGTAGTAGTAGTAGTAGTGGTAGTAGTAGTAGTAGTAGTAGTAGTAGTAGTAGTAGTAGTAGTAGTAGTAGTAGTTTTGGCCTAAACTGCAAGCAACTAGCTATTGAGTGGAAATCACATTTATTTTAAGATCAGGAGAATTTTGTGATGCATTGAATTAAATGAGCTGCACACAGATATTACCATTTGGACTGGATAGATATTTATAAGGCTAATTTTATCTACCACAGCGTCTTGGGGAATTGTCAGATAACTGCTAGCGTTTATCATTAGTTTCTAAATTAACCATGCTCGGAGACAACTTGTCTAAGTGATTTATCTCTACCAAGCGTTCTTTAATATTTTCTGTGCGGTCAATTAAGGAACTGCAATAAAATTAGTGAATTATTAATTCATATCCTTCTCTGTGATCGACATTTTAGTATATATATATATATAT
>NC_068981.1:46434524-46435396 GCF_001194135.2 Octopus bimaculoides
CATTAATATATTTATGGACGTATGTAAGAATGAATATATTTGTATGTATGTATATATGTATATATATATGTATATATAAATATATACATATATATGTGTGCGTGTGTGTGTGTGTATATAAATATGCATATACATATATATATATATATGTATGTATGTATGTATATATGCATCTATGTATATATGTTTTTATACACAAATATATATTTATGTATATACGTATTTCCTGTCTAACACGCACATGCATTAACTCACTCTTTCTCTCTTTCTCTCTTTCTCTCTCTTTTTCCAATGCATCTCTCTCATATCTGTCGTCGTTTTTCTCCTCTCATCAGCCTCTATGTCTCTTCCCGTTATTACTTAATGAGACAACATTTCAACTACAAACGAGCGTGATGCAAAATATAATTCGTCTCTGATACGAGAATTTTCCCAGATTAGTAACATAATCGCGTATTCTAACAAACATTTCGTGCTAAGCAAGGTGGTAAAAATGACAAATTGGAGTCTCTCTTTAAATAGAATAACTGATGAGAAATTGTATTTTGATACACGAAATAAAGATGTTGGCGATAGCTAACAAGGTTCCACTCAGCGCATTATCATGTTTACTACGTAAAGTGATATTGTATAAATTGACCTTTATGTAGCAGCATTTCTCTCTTTATATAGTCTACAATGGCACTTTATTTGCACATTTATGAATTTTTCATTTATGAGCAGATAAGTATATGTATATATGTATGTACTTATGAATATCTATTTCTTAGATTCTCACATATTAATGTTTGGGGAGTTTCGTATAGATTTTCTAAAATATAATGAAATGGCAAATATGGAAGGATTATAAGATAATACTTTATGTGTGTGTG
>NC_068981.1:46435406-46435905 GCF_001194135.2 Octopus bimaculoides
ATATACAGTATAGTATAGCTCGTAAAGCAGAAATCGGCATTGTTGAGGTGAACAGATGGAAATTACATACTCATCTATAGTGAAGCAGTTTGATAGTCACCTACTCGCGAGCGTCTGCACTATCTTACTCATATGTACAGACAAACTAAACAAATGTTTAAGAGAAATATCTTATGCATGCCGTATCAAATCAGCATTTATTTCTATCCGTCTTTGTTATATCGATCTACGCTTTACTCTCTGTATATTATGGACTATTTTTCGCATCTCCACCATCTCTCAAACTCTCTCTCGTTCGCTCTCCATATCTCTCATCATACACGCACACACACTCACACACACACATATATAATGTATATATATATATGTTTGCATTTGAATATATACATATATATATATACATGTCTGTATTTAGATATATATATGTACCTGTTTGTGTGTGTATATACATGTAAGTATATATATATATATATATATATATATATATATATATATATAT
>NC_068981.1:46436788-46437632 GCF_001194135.2 Octopus bimaculoides
TATATATATACAGAAATCAAAAGGAGAGGGAGAGGAAGAGAGGGAAAGAGAGAACGTGAGAGGGGCAGATAGGAAAATAGTAAGACAGGAAGTAGGTAAATAAAAGCAATGTGTGTATATTTTCACTACCACTCAAATTTATCCTGTAAGATATTCACACAACTCCATATGAAATTATCCTTGTGTAGTGGTTTGCATGTATAGTCAATATATCTAAAATGTATTGTTCGTTTCCTATCATAAAGTATAAAGTTTAGTGTTCACCGCATGTATCTACATATATCTCTCACATTTAATTTATCAACTATTTAAATTATAACTAAAGAATTTTTTACATGATATAATCTACAACTATAAATTTCACATCTTTTCGTAATCTTCGGTAGCAAGCTATATGGCTTCGGACATTCTAGAACAATTGTCCATTTATCTTACTCCTGAGTAAAAATCGTTCCAACTGATGTAAACTACAGCGTTCTATTTGATAGGGATATATTATAAGGAAGCATATCTGATGAGAGAGAAAATGCATTGAATAAGTTTACGTCAGATTCAACATTCTTTCAAATGCTATTCGTCTTCACATTATTGCTATCGGAGACAACAAATAATACTGCATTTAAATTCCTTTGAGTAAGTGTCGTATTTTCTCTACAAGACTTTTATTGCATATATCCTACCAAAGAGAGAAAACTTCGGAATGTGAAAGTGACCGTATCTGCATATTTATTTGAATGCCGTGTTATGATACTGGTTTTATATATATATATATATATATATATATATATACAAACACATATGTATATATGCATATATACACATACATATATATACACATATATAT
>NC_068981.1:46437838-46439548 GCF_001194135.2 Octopus bimaculoides
TATATATATATATATATATATATAGAGAGAGAGAGAGAGAGAGAGAGAGAGAGAGAGAGTTTAAACAGGAAACAAAACCAGAGAGATATAGAAGTATATGTGTATATGTATATTTGATATATATAAGTTTATACGTATATACTTATGTGTATATATGTACACATAGAAGCACACATAATGTTTGTATTTGTTTATAGGTTTAAGTTGTAATATATCGGGTTTTACTTAAGGCCATGAACAAATGTATAAATGTATATATAGAAATAAACATTCTGCACATATAGACGGTTTATACAATGAAATATAGAATATAGATATACATATTCATTGCAAAGTTACTATATTCAAACCACTGTGTATGGAGAAAACTTTCCTCGTGTTCAGTATGCATATATGTTTAAACTGCATGCATACAGTCAGCAGAACTTATAGATACTAGTGCAATTATCTAGAAATTTATATCTTAATAATAATTGTGCAACACCTTGTTATTTGAAAAGTAGCTGATGTGACTGTTTCGTAAGCATATTGCTTCCCATACACATGCTTCGGTTGTTCAATCCTACTGCGTGGCGCTTAGAGCTAATATCTTCTACTATAGTCTCGAGTCGACCAACGCTTTTGAGCTCATTTGGTACGCGAAAACTAAGAGAATCATGTTGTATGCATGTGTGTATGTGTGTGTATGTGTTTGTGTGTGTGTGTGTTTGTGTGTGTGCGTGTGTGTGTGTGTGCGTGTGTGTGTGTGTGTGTGTGTGTGTGTGTGTGTGTGTGTGTGTGTGTGTGTGTGTGTGTGTGTGTGTGTGTGTGTGTGTGTGTGTGTGTTTCTTCCAACCACTACAAACGTTTCACAACCGATGTCGGTGTGTTAACGGTTCAGCAATAGAAACCCATGGAATGGGGTTACTTGTTCAACAAAAAAATACTACAGTGTGGAGATCCAGCATGGCCGTAGTGTAATGACTAAAGCAAGTGAAAGATAAAAAGTCGTAGAAAACACGCTAACTTTTTACAAATTTGTGTGAGTAATATTATTCTTTCAGCCCATATCAGAGCAATTAAATGATTATCATCTGTCTACTTCCAGGTTCTTTCTAATATCTCTGAGTATGTTTCAAATCTGCAAGTGTTCATTCGTCTGTCTCAGCGACATGGTGTCTAAAAAATTTACTAAAAGAATAAATTGCTATGTAAATAATAATATATCTGCAAGAAAATGCAAAGCGCCCCATGCATACTGTAGTTCTGTAAATTAACTAGTACTTATTTCATTGACCCCGGAAAGATGGAAGTCGGCACCGGCTGAAATTAGAATGAAAATACTGGCAAAATACCGCTAGGCATTTTGTCTTCGTGCGAATGGAGTCGACCAGCTTGCAGCCTTAAACATCCTAGAAATATTAAACACATGTATTATAAACTAAGGAAGACGACCAGCTGGCAGAAATGTAATCACATGAAATGCCTTGCGTTATTTGTTTCGAATCCCACCATGGTCTTCTTTGAGATTCATGCTTCCGTATCGGTTAGTACTTGAGTACTGGAATGTGAGATATCGGCCAATCTAATCTGTACAAAATTACAAGCCGTATGCCTATATTGGAAACCACAATCATTTGAAAATAGAAGGCGCACCATATACATTACTCCAGATAAGCCTAAATACATGACAATTGTTCGGAGTGGACTTTTCTCCAGTTACTCGGGGGG
>NC_068981.1:46439558-46440156 GCF_001194135.2 Octopus bimaculoides
GTGAGCGTGCGCGCGTGTGTGCTTGTGTTTGTATGTTTAGACTGATACATACAATGATAATAATACCAGCTGCAAGCGAAACGTGCATACAACTCAATAATCCCCATTTTTCTCGTTACGCAGAAACTGTACAGGTGATTTGCCAACAGTCTATCTCTCCACCGATGGTCTGAATCTGTGTCTACCATTATTGGGGGAAGTAGTCAAGGGGGCTGAACACAAATGTTCACCACTGAGTTAGATTGGTTTCCTTTTTCTTACTCTTGTTGTTCGTGTAGGGAAATGGTTTATTATATCAAAATACATGGCTACCACTTTGTAATCGTCCAAAGAGTGATGGAAAACAGAATGAAACGAATGGTGATTTACATACAGTACGTATAGTGCTACTGGATATACATTGTAGTTCGCATCGTTAACGCAACCACAATATAATCAAGCATTAAGAATTTCATATAAGTTATATTTCAACTTATTAAGATACATAAACTCATATTGTTAACAACAAATATGCACCTATTACACTGTATATAAGAGTATAAGAGTGTGCGTGTGTGTATATATAAATTTATGTATATGTACACGATTATGTGTATAT
>NC_068981.1:46440601-46441465 GCF_001194135.2 Octopus bimaculoides
GTGTGTGTGTGTGTGTGTGTGTGTGTGTGTGTGTGTGTGCGTGTGTGTACGTGTGTGTGTGCGTGCGTGTGTTTGTATATATATATATATATATATATATATATATATGCGTGTATGCGTGTGTGTCCATAAACACAAACATGTGTACATGAACATACTCGAACGAATATAAGCAACGTACGCACATTCGAATATAAATAATTTGGAATATTGATAAAATCTATTACCTTTTAAAAAGCACCAAATGATGCATAAGGTATAAATAAATATATTACGTCAAACATACATAATAAACACATATTTATCTTCATACACAGATACAGAAACACACACGCGTATGCACACGCGCGCACATACAATTATATAAACCTACACACAAACACACACACACACACACATACATACATATATGTATATACACACACACACACACACACATGTGTACCTCATCTCTTTGCGTACGTTATATTTCGCTAAATGTCAGCAGTGTTCACAATACTGATAATAGTAAGCAAATACTGAGAAAGCAGAGATTATATATCTTCTAGCGATTAACCGTGTTTTATAAATTGTTATGCAGTCGATCTTTAGGTTTATAAAATCAACTTAAACAAACACAGAGACACAAACATACATGAGTTCGATTTACAACAAGGTGGATTTTGAATTCCATTCTCTCGTGGTCGATGAATATAAATCAGTTGAACTCCATGGTCGATGTAATCGACTTTTATTCTCAGCCAGCATTGCTTCACTTATAGACAAACAAACAGATACACAATCATGCATATTATATATATAAATATATGCACACACACACACACACACACACACACACACACACACACACACACACACACACAC
>NC_068981.1:46443676-46444771 GCF_001194135.2 Octopus bimaculoides
CTTATCGCGATATATTATTGTCGTAACCGTTGGTAGAGAGCTTTAAATAGTAGAGTGAATGCATCTTTGTGTGCGTGTGTGTATGTTGTGTAAGTGCGTATGATTGTCTATTCAATGTGTACATATATGTGTATATATATATACACAAATATATATATATATGTGTGTGTGTGTGTATGCGAACGCACACACACACACACACACACATATATATATGTATATATACATGTATAGGGTGCGGTGAATATAATGTCGCCTAAAGTACACAAAAATTAAAATAACACTGACATCTCATCTTAAATATATTTACCAAAATACATAGAAATATATTGGGATACTAACGAGTAAATCTATTCAATGAAATAGCTATTGGCTTCAACCACGGCCTCCAAACGACTTCGGAATATCCTGCAACTCTTCTGGATGATCTCCTTTCATGCGGTGAATGCTACTATAATCCTTTCCTTCAGTTCATCTTTGGTGTTACAACAAGTTTTGTTGGTCTTTCGCTCAACTACAGCCTACACATAATAATCTAGGGGTTTGTAGACTTGAGAGTTAGGTGATCCAATGTTAGGGGTGATGTGGTCGCATAAATTGTCCTACAGCCATCACTGGGTTCTCCTTCTTGTGTAGCATAGTGCAGAGAACTGTTGCCAGATATAGTGTCTTCCAGTAGCTACCATCTTGAGCCAGGGCAACACTACCCATCCAGGCATTTGATGTAGGTCTCCGTGTTGAGTTTGAGGCCGAGTGAGAAGTTGAATGGAGGCATAACGTCGCCATCACGAGTGATCACTCCAAACACCATGATATTGACTGGTCGTTTGATTTGTATTACACTCGGTACATGTTTTGTGGACACTGCAAGCCAACACCTGCAATATCTCGATTCTAAATTTCTGGCAGTGTGAATTGTATCATAATGCTGTTTTGTCACAGACGGTGTCCAGCTGACCCTACTATATTGCGTAGTTGACAAAATCAGAAAGAATGGGTGTGCATGCGTGAAATTTAAATAATAATATGGCGACAATCTACTCATCGCAATTTGTGTGTATGTATATGTATATATATATATATATATATATATAT
>NC_068981.1:46445197-46451700 GCF_001194135.2 Octopus bimaculoides
TGTGTGTGTGTGTGTGTGTGTGTGTGTGTGTGTGTGTGTGTGTGTGTGTGTGTGTGTGTATGTATCTGAAAGGAGTGTCAATGGAAAAAATAAGGCAAAGAAGAAAGGAAGATGAAAAAAATTGCATTTACTCCCATGCAGTTGGTCAGTTCTTTGAATAATATAAAAAAAGAATAATAAAATAATTTTCTTAAAAGGATGGAGACAAATAAGAAAACCAGGTTAACCAGGTTCAATTCCCGTTGGTAGAAAAATGTATCTGGGTTTCTTGCCTCTTTTAAGCTCAATTGTTCCAAAGTTAAATAAATATTAAGAATAAGGAAATATTGTGATGAATCACTCAGTGAGGTATCTAAATATCAGTAGATTTATTTTGTCATAGGCATCGATCAAAAATAAATACAAAATAGCATTTCTGTAGTCATTGACCAATATAAATTATCAAATAGTGTCATTGTTTTAGAAACTGAAATAAGTTCTAAAATATTATATATTTTATATTGGTCAATGTCTACGGAAATGCTATTTTGTATTTATTTTTGATCCATGCCTACGACAAAATGAACTTACCGATATTTAGATACCTCACTTATTGATTCCTCACAATATTTCATTATTCATAACTTCTTTTCAACTGGAATTGAACCTGCTTAACCTGGTTTTCATATTTGTCTCCATCCTCTTATGAATTTTTTCTTATTGTTTTTGTCTTATCGGAAGAACTGACCAGCTGCATAGATGTAAACACATTTTTTTCTTCTTCCTTTCTACCTTCTTTCTTTCCTTTTCTTTTCCATTGACACTCCTTTTAGATATACAGGCACACACACACACACATAAAAACACATCCACTGTCTCTCACTGGACAATGATGACAATTTTTTGAAAAATAACTTTTATCAAACACAAGTTGTAATTGATTATGTGCTTGCATAACACAAGTACCCCTCTTTGCATCTTGAGGAATAGTATTTAATAACAGGCTTCAACGAGATGACCAGCAATCATGTGAAACCGCAGATTTTACATCTTCGTGTCCATCTGGTAGACGGATGCTGTGACAACCGCTTGGGATCCATCAAACACATTGGTTTTATTGCACGCAATGACACAAAACAAAGGTAATTTGGTAATTTTGTGTCCCCGCCATCAGATTCAAAGCAACCGCACATGCTAGTTACTCCAAATCGGGGATACTGACTGGTGCCCTGGGTCATAGTAGATATTGGAACAATAGTAGCTAAAAGGTGATTCCACTTGCCCTTAAACACTGCAACTTCTAAACCAGAGCTCCACGACTGGATGCAGTTGAAAATCATACCCAGGACATAAATACGTACGTACGTAATTACCTACCTACCTGCATACATACATACATACATACATACATACATACATACATACATACATACATACATACATACGCACGGCTATATCAATCTTGATTTGTTAACTTAATAGAAAAAAAAACTATTTTCTCAAATTTGTATGATCCCTAAGCTGATATCTGAATTTTTTTAATACAATTATGCATAGACGCACACATCGATATATGTATGCGTATATGTGTGAATGTATGTATGTATGTATGTATGTATGTATGTAGGTGCGTGTGTAGGTGCGCGCGTTTGTGTTGTGTATATGCATTTAGGTACATTTCATATGCCTAGCACTACTGACCACTCTCATTTAGCTGTTGGTCAGAATGAGTTGTGTGCCCTACATGATTCCTTATTTAAGTGCAATCTAACATTGTTGTTTCAAGAGAAGTATGTACGTATGTATGTATGTATGTATGTATGTATGTATGTATGTATGTATGCATGTATGTATGGGAATATGTGAATTTGCACAGTTCCCTCTGTTTTATTCAATGTGTCATAGTTCTTACAGACATATTGATGAACTGCTAAAGCTCTAAGTATAAATACTTGATTATTATTTCCACGTTTTTAATAAGGTGCAATCTCGAACAGGTTACATTCGCCAGGCTTTTTTTCTATTTAGTTAAATGTAAATAAAGTACCAATCAAGTTTAATAGATCAATTTTATCCCTGAAGATTTTCAAATGTAGAATATTAGACATATAAATTATATATTATTTGTAATAACAATTATCTGAACAACGTTTCTTATGTTTAACTTTAAAATTTATGAATATTGTGTGCTATTTCTTAGTTAAAATCCCAGCAAAATGAATTTTACGCCTCATTTATGTAGTTGATAAATCCCGTCGTCCTGAAGCGATATAATCAATATAATCGACTTTACTTATATCGCAAAAACTGCGGTGCTTTTTTTGCCTATTCTGGATGCCATTATATAGTTTGGTACCGTTAGATTTTTATATGAAATCAAATAATGTTTTAAAGTACTTTTTAGCTTAAGGGTATCGAAGTAATCATTCAGAAAATATACAATAATAGATTGCGTCAACTATTTTTATCTCTCCAAAAATGGTTTTCGGGTTGTTGTTTTTTTTCTTTTTTTTTGCAACAAATATTTTTTCATGAGCAGTAATTTAAATAACAAGGATTTTCATTTTGCGTACATCTAACTGAAAATATTTCTGGAGAGACCATAATAGCTTTAGAAATATCCAGAACATTTCAAATAACACTTCATATTACGTTGCTCTGTAAATACCTTCGTTGCTGCTGTTACAAAACTTTTCGTCTTTCAAGATGCCATATCTATACTACCATAACAATATGAGAGAGGGACAGAGGAGAAAGTTTGAATTTGAGAGTGTATGAGAGTAAAATATAGGAAGAATCAATTGATGACAAGTAAAATCGGAGAAGGAGAATAGATACAGTACATCTATCTTTGTATGTAAGCATATTATTTTATGTGCGCAGCTCATCCACTTTTTTTTTTCAGTGCTATCAGTTTAATGTTGTCAATTAAGAGGCAGTCTTTCTGGACTATCGATATCAAGCCTGCTTTTGAAATCTCTCACTCGACGTTGTAGAACTTTTCAGCATTCGTAGCGTTATTTTTGTCTCTTTACATGCTCTTTCTAGTCCAGAGCGCTCGTGAGCGTGTCGAGTTCTGCTTAGATTCTGTGACGTTATATTTTCAGTTTTCTTGCTTCTCTACATTAAGAAATTATTGAGAAAATGCATAAATCATAAAATAGTGCCAGATAAAATTCTATTTGAAGATATTTTGCTTTAGTAAAATGCACATGACTTTTTGTACATAGCTTTTTCTCACGTAGTTTGAAATTCAGTCGGATCACTTCCTATATTCGAAATTAAAGCATATGAAAATATTCACGTTTCATCCTTATACGACCGGTTAGAGTTTAGATAAAAAAATTTCAGAGCAATTTATGACGATTTGAACGGAAAATTGCATTTCCGGCAAACGATATTTCTCGGTAGGATGTTTTTTCCGAGTATTTGTGGAATTATGAATTATATAAGCATGTATTATATAAAATCCCACTCTGGATAGCAATTCATCAGAGCAATTATGAAAGAATAAGTGTCCTTTACCATATAATATGTTGTTTGGTCATACGAAGAAGATACTATATGATAAATTGACGTTAATCCTATATGTTATATACTGTTACGTTTAATCAGTTGCAGTCTAATACTTTAAATCTCAGGCAGGCGGATTATTGGCATCACCTCATAAAGAACTTACAACTACGCTAACCCAGAGAATATGTATGTGATGACCATTATTCTTCTTTAGATGGTGTCACATAAATGATTTTCATTCTAAGAGAAATCAACATCATTTTTTTTTATATGATATGCATTGAAGTGATGAATTTCTTTTTCTCTTGTAGGGATCACCACGGTCAGCATACAATTCAAATAATAAAAGAATATGTATAAAATGAAAACACCTATGAAAAAATGATAATTCTATTAAAACTACTTGGTGTTAGATACACTTTTTAGCAAAAAAACGAAGCTGTATCTATCGCATATATTTGCTGTTTACCTTATGAAAGTGCATCGGGTTAAGCTGTTAGCAGATTATACACGCAAACGAAAGCAGGCCTTGTCATTTATTCAAATTAATCAATTCTTCAAGAAATTTGTAAGTAACATGTAAGTAACACGCATGTAAATGCGCGGATGAGTATGATGCCCACCATACGGCGTCGAATGTCCGGTCACCGAAATTAAGCAGCGTCGAAAAAATGTGGAAATTAGATATGAGACTGCTTGCGAAACATAGGTGCTGTAATCATCTCACTTTCAATAGGCACTCGCGTAGCTGTGTGGCAAGAAGTTTGCTTACCGACCACATCTCTCCGTGATCGGTCCCACCGCTTGGCAACTTGGACAACTATCTTCTGCATCGGGCCGATTTGACGCTATGCGTGCGTGTGTGTGTGTGTGTGCGTGCGCGAGTGTTTGACCCTCTACCGCTTGACGACTGTTGATTTGTTCATGCAACGTAGCGGTTCGGCAAATGAATTGATAGAAAATACCGGAGTCGATTCGTTCGATTAAACACATCTTAGGACAGTTTCCTAGTATGGCCACAGTACAATTACTGGCGCAAATTGAAGATAAAAGAAAATATATATTTGTGTTCGTGCGTGTATGTGCGTGCGTTTGAGTTTATACACAAGCACTCAAATAACTAGTTGATTGACAAACAGAAATAAAACTTGAGGTCCGTCTAGTATTACATTACCGAAATTATTTTATTGGTAAAATTTACGCCATGCAATAAAAATGTTGATAATGTTATATTTCTATAAAGCATTCGACAGTAAGTTTACACCGACCTAGAGTTGAAACCGTTATATATTTATTTCTCATAATATATTTCGTCTATTAACACGCTTATCATTTAATCGAGTTATATTAAAGTGACCAAGGCTATGTAAATTCAAATAAACACTTAGCACGTAGGACTGCGTTATGTTCGCAAGGAGAAATCATTTCACTGTAACCACATGGCATAGCCTTTAACATAAAATTGAAAGGCAACGCCTATTGGACTAATTATACCCCGTGTACTTAATAGAATAATGTTCCGTTTGATTACGCGTAAATATTTCTTCGTACTTTCCTTCCATTAAATGTAAACCTTGCCAAAATATAATAACAGCTTTAAAACCGATGAATTCCTAAGTAATACTGTTACAAATTACTTAACGAATACCAGCTGTAATGGGACATCATTAAACGAAGTAAATTGGGAGAAGTGAAAGAGAAGAGGAGGATGGATGTGATGGCTGAAAGATATGATGGAGCAATAATGATCGCGTATGTTAGTCTGTGAATTTATGCATTATAATTCCAATATAAATATGTTTGGGTATATATACATACATGCACACACACACACACACACACACACACGCATATATATATATATATATATATGACATGTATGTATGTAAGTATAAGCATGCATGTATATAAGATGCATGGTGTGACTACAACGGTAATCTTCTACGTAAGCGCCAGATGATTACATTTATACAGTATTTCATGCTTTCGTCCAAAATTAAGTTAACGCATGCACACATACATGCTTTTATATATATATATATATGTGTGTGTGTGTGTGTGTGTGTGTGCGTGTGTGTGTGTGTGTGTATGTGTGTGTGTGTATGATAGATAGATAGATAGATAGATAGATAGATAGATAGATAGATTGATAAATATATAATACAACGTGCGATGGATAAATCGTCAGCATCCTATATCTTTTGTTTCGTGCATGTGCGTTTTTTGATTTTGATTTTATCGACTAAATAGTATTACAGGGTCAGTTTCGCACTGTCTGTGACAAAAACAGCACCACGATGATGCAATTCACTCTTCCAGAAATTTGGAAACGATTTGCTGTACTGCATGGCATTCGAGCCGCAAGCTCGAAGAAGAACATTTCAGAGCCTCTGGTAGTCAATCTGAGGATAGAGCAATCTTAGTATCTGTACCGGAAGTGATAAAAATCAAACATCCAGTCAACACCATCGTGTTTGGAGAGATCATTACTGATGGCAACGTTATACCTCCGTTCATCTTCTCCCGCTGAGTCAGATTCAACAGGGAGGCCTACAACAAGTGCCTCGAGGAGGAAATGCTTGGTCAAGAGAATGGCTGCTGGAAGATCCTATGTCTGACGACAAGACAAATCACTATGCCATACCAGCAGGAGAACCCAAACAGGGCTGTCGGACAATATCTGCGACCACATCACCCCTAACATATGGTCACATAACTTCCCAGACTTCAACACACAACAAAAGTCCTTGTAACGCCAAAGATGAACTGAAGGCAAGGGTAATGACAGCATTCACCAACTTAAACAAGGAGACTGCTCAGAAGAGTTGCTGCATATTCCAAAATCGTCTGGAGGCCGTGGTTGAAACCATTGGCGATTTTATTGAATGGACTTCGTCCTTAGTATTTCAAGGTAATAATGTTGGTAAAACTATCGGTTAAAATGAGATGTCATTGTTATTTTAACTTTTGCGTAATTTAGATGACTCTATATTCACCACACAATGTAT
>NC_068981.1:46452307-46454807 GCF_001194135.2 Octopus bimaculoides
TATATATAGTTGATTTGTATTCCGTTAAGAATATATTAAGTGTACAAAATAGAGAACTTTTGCTAGAATTAGATAGCGGGCAGTTGTATGGTATACTAGCAATTCTAGGCTTTGGCATTCCTCGTTAGTTATAAATAGAAAGGAAAAGTAAATAGGACGAAAAGGAACAGGACGTATGGTTCGACAGCTGTTTAATAACCCCTACATATGTTTCGATACAACATAGATTCACATATGCATGATCTAAATTTAAATTGATTAACAGTTTAATTATATAATAGGATCTAGTTGTATTTCCTGGGGTGATATATAATCGGTGTCTCAAGAAGTAAATATTTGATTTCGATGCTATCGCACATCCAACTGGCTCCTTTGTGTGTAGCAGATGCTCACAATTTCAATCCGATCGTTTTGAGCGTGCCTCTATATGCTCAACATGAGCAGCATTGTTCATGTTGTTTGTTTACTTTGTTTCACATGTTAGGCTGCACAAATACACTCACACATGCGCTCATACTTATACAATCACTCATACACAGATATACCACTACATCTTTGGGCATCCTCATACATATATACACCCACACAGACACACACACACTGGCATACACACACGCACACAACACACACACACGCATATATATATATATGATATATATGTAATATATACAGATGCACATACAGTAATTTACTCATATTCATGTATAGAGTTATAACGTTGGACAAATGTATATTCAAATATATACATATATTTACATATTCATGTATATTTACAAACACACACACACACACACACACACGTATATATATATATATAAATGCATACAAACACACACACATACATGCATAAATACAATCGTCCTCAAAATACTCATAGTCCTGTTAATTTTTGTTATTTTTTAATATTTTTATCATGAAATGAATGCATTTTGTCAAGTTTTTTTTAATTTTTTATGCGGAATGCATGACCAACAAATAAAAGAATGACAACTGTACATATTTCAAGAAATTATTCATGCGAATGTTGTATCTAAGAGACTAAGTTTTTATTCCCGGTACTCTACCCGTTTCTTGGAGAGTGCTATTCATTACTCTACCATAACACTTAACCTTGTATATTTACCTAATATATCCCATATATACAAATGCAGTGCGCTCTTTAGATGTTATGTGCAAGGCAGCAGCTGAACAGGAGACTATTTGTGCATGGCGCAAAAGATTGTGTAGCAGCTGACATGGCTACATCAAGCTCAAACAAGGTAAGTTGCCCACCTCTGCGCAAGAGCACCACACTCATGATACATGGGGTTGCCCCCACGAACGGCAGTCGTCAGGCCAATATTTCTACAAAATATTGTGGGTCTGTTGCATCACAAGAGCAATTGCAAAATTATTTTCCTGGGAGACTTTGCTGCATTCTATCAAGTCCTATGCATAGCGCTAGTGGAAACTCACCTCAGCTCTGATATAGAAGATGCAGAAATACACTTGCCAAAATATGCCAGACTGCGAACAGACAGAAGAGAAAGGAGCCATGGTAGAGTTGCTGTATGCATCACTGAAGATTTCATACCCCAAGTCTTACTGTCATACTCAAATTCAGTATGCGCCACTCTATTTATATACATAAGACAGCACAATATAGTCATATGCAATACATATCGCCCATCAGATGCTCCATTTGACATAGGCAAGTTTGAAGATTGCTTCAGAAGTATTAAAGAAATTCTCATGAAACTGGTACACCACGTGAGCGTATTTCTATGGGTAAATTCAAATTCCCCAATGTTAAATGGCCCGAAGACTTCATGCTCTCAGGAATGACTCATTGCAAACAAGCACAGGTGGAGTCCTTGCTCAACCTCACCAATATAGTATTCATGGAGCAGGTTGTGTTCAGATCAACTAGGGCGAATAATATTTTGGGTCTCAGCTTCACAAACAATACGGACATCGTTCATGATGTAAAAGTGACGCTGACATTAGTTTCGGATCACAACATAATAGAGCTGTCTATGTATAGAACAAAAGTAGACAGGGAATACAGCCTAAAGGAAGCATCCAAAATCTCTCCAATCTGAAATCCCACAGAACAGACTGGAAATCGATCGAAAAAGGACTGGCTAAGATGTTTCTCCATACCAGATATTGGCATGAAACTAGAATATTTCATGTCTGCTCTGCAAACCATATGCCAGAATTATTTCCCTGAGCACATGGCTAACAGAAAAAGGAGCAAGATTCCCGGGGAGATGAAGATACTCATGAGACGACGGGCGATGGTTGCAAATCGTTTCAACCAACACTCCAAAAGTAGAGAAAGGTCTAGCCTAAAAACAACACTGTTGGAGATTCAATAAAAGCTTGCAACAATACTATGTGAGGGAGAGAACTCTCAAAGAAGCTTGGGATATAAAAAAAAATCGTTAAGTCAAACCCAAGGCATTCTTTCATTATACAAAAGAAACAGACTCAGTACGCTGCAAAATTTGACCCCTCT
>NC_068981.1:46459807-46464103 GCF_001194135.2 Octopus bimaculoides
CTTCTTAAACATGAAGCCATGCTCAGTTTTATATATTTTCATGAAATATTTGGTTATGTCTTGACTTATGTCGTTGAAAAATCATTCTTGAATTATGTCCTGGATTATCTAATATTACTGGATGCGGCTATTTTCATGGTATTTTAATGAATAATCATATGTATGCATTCAGTTTATGTGTTTTTCTATTGTTACTGCAGTATTTTAATTAGGTTTCGCGTATTGACGTCAAAATAACTTCGGCAAACAGAAAATAGTTTTGCATTACTGCTGAATGTTATCTCTCATTCTGTTTCTGACGTACTAATATACATGTGTTCGAGTGAGTGCCAGTATGTGAGTTTGTGTGTGTGTGTATGTGTGTGTGTGTGTGTGTGTATGTGTGTGTGTTTGTGTGTATGTACATGCCTATGTGCACATGTGTGTGTGTACATGCGTCTGTGTACATGTGTGTGTGTACATGTGTGTGTCTGGATGCGTATATCGCCTTCTGTACTACGCTTGCATCCGTTGTCTATCTTCTGGGGCTAATTATATTTTAGTTAGCTGTATTATCATCTCACGTTATATTTCCATTTTTCTTATCTGGATTTATTTTGTGCAATATAATATAGTTTATCCGATTCTTACTTAGTCATATGATCCAATAGTAAATTCTGAGTCTGATTATTCAAACTGAGGACGGAGTATTTACGCTGCTATACATAGAATGGTAATTTCATTTCTGTTAACATGAAATTCAGACGAAGAGTAACAGTAAAAGGGAATTTCATTCATTTGTAAATAAAAACAAATGATACTCTTTTTACTTTGAAAACAAAAAAAGGAACACGACCAGCAAACACACATCGAATGATGAACCATAAAGGGAACGGGGGCCAAAAACAATGAGGAAGGTGTAAAACGCTAGAGGTGTTAGCTTCTTTATTGTTTATGAACGATTTATTGAATGAAACGATTGTTTTTGTTTCAAGTTTTAATTTATTGGTTTTTAGGTAATGGATTTATACATTTATTTTGTGAAATCTCCTAAGGAAATATAGAAGTGCCATTTGAAAATTTTGAAATTCATTTCTATGTAACTTCATTTTTTTTTTTTTTAATGGATACTTCGATTCAATCCCATCGTTAATTCGAGGTACTTATATATATATATGTGTGTGTGTGTGTGTGTGTGTGTGTGTGTGTGTGTGTGTGTGTGTGTGTGAGCATTTATTCTTACACGTTGTTGCACACTTGAGCCTCGAAAACGACTCTTCGCTGTAGGTTATAGATTCGAAGAATACATTTTCGCTATACACGCCCAGCGTAAACAACGCACTTGCTCCAGGGAACTGTGTATATTTATGTATGAGTGCGTGGGAAGGATCCTTGTGCATGCGCCTTTGAGAACGTGTGTGTATTTATACTTGTACATCCGTTGTTTTCAAGTATATAGACCCATGTTTTAGTATATGTTGACTCTGTAAATCTGTAATTTGCAATACAACGTTTTGGAAAACATAGGTGAAATGTTTTTGTAATATTGAGATGTTTGTTCTTCTCCTCACTGAAATTCTTTCTTGGATAATATATAATTGTAGTCTTTATTTTAGTATAATTTCCTTCGTAGTTGAAAAAGAGAAGACACAACGAAAAACGAAAGCAGTTAAACGAATAATGATGCTACCTACAAATATACAAAAAACTCCACCTTAAACCGTCACAAGTTGTGAACGTTTTTATCGAAAACTTTTCAACGTCTACATACAATATACGTATATAAACAACTCCAAAACGTTGTCCATTCTCGAATGTGTGACAGAAAAATAAATTGGCTCGTTGAGTTCATCAACATCACACCCCTATTTAAGTAAGAGGCAATCATCGATTACATCGACCATGGACGTTAGTTATTCTTTTAAATCATGCAAAAATAAATAAATAAAGTACTCAAGCGAAAACCACTGCAGATAATTTTCAGAACTTCCTTGCATGTAGTAATCTCAAACTGTTTAAGTTGGTATACTTGTGTCCTGTCCATGGAGGACACAGTATACCAACTCAAACCTGCTTGCCCATCGTTGTTTCCTCACACATCGGCGAAGCTATGGAGAACATTGTTAGAATATAGTCGAGCACATTCCTATTTAAATATGGCTTACTATCACACAGCACAGCTTCTGTCCAGGAAAAACCTGCTTCATTAAGCTACTTCTAAATTATGATTGGGTGCTGAAAGAACAGGATAATCATTTATACGTGGACATGTTATAACTTGAATTTACGAAGTAATTTGGTGAAACTAATTACAGAATGATATGCCACAATCTGTGTGATCAACGTATACATTGACCAAATCCAGACACCGATAGAATACTCTGGGAATGAAATGAAATATACTAAGATTAGTGTTACTTCATCTTCGTAGCAGAATCTGACTGAAAGAAGTATATGTAATCCAAGAATATTAATATTGCTTCGGATACGAGGCAGTAATTATACATTGCTCCGCATTTCAAGCCATTGGAGTGTCTCTTTTTTAGATAAATGAAGATACCTGGCGCAGTGCAAGTGAAGATGTGAACTCAACAACAGATATGATTGTCAACAAAATATCTGCCGACACAACGAGCTGTTTTCAGGACAAACGTTTTTTGAGTTTATATAGTCTTGAAGAAATAGTCAAGAACTTTAAAACGTTAGTTGCCTCCCTTGGACCGTTAACAATTTAATTACTTTAAAAGATATAAAAGCCCTTTCCCTTATATTGATTAAAATATATCATAATGGCTTATTAAGTTGATACTTCGTGAATTGTTGTGTACGAGTAAAGAGACTAAGTTTAATAGCCTCTTTTTGTGGTGGGTTGATATGGCCAATTGGAGATATATCAAAATGTAGAAGTGTGTATTAAACATACACTTGAAGAAAGATTATTATGTACATTTGGTGTCTAAGATTAATTTTTTAAAAACCTGAGCTGACCTGAAGAAGTGTATGAAATGATACCGGAAGAGACATTTTCCGGCTTGACAAAACAAACTTGTGTTGATGGATACATCTCCAGACATTATCAGTTCTGGAATTTACATTAATTATGAGGCTCTTAGACATTGGCAGGAAAATCAATGACAATATTTCAATCTTTAGGTTAAACATATCAAATATTTCTGTAGCAAAGTTGGAAATAATATTGTGAACTGAAATCTTTATGAATTTCAGAGTGGTTTCCTCAAAGAAAAGAAAAAAAGGACCAGCTGTTTTACAATTAATCTATTAGTTAGCTACTTGTAACTCATTAAGTATATGTAAATAAATAATTATATATTTATATCCTATTTCCCTCACGAATAAAATATATACAATATTTTATCATGCCATATTATTCATTAGCATGTTATTCTTTCAAGCACGTACGTTACTGTTCGACACAACAAGAAATCGTAGTTCTAATTATGTCAATTTACTGTCCACGGTGAACATTTATATGATGTTCCTCCAGCAAATAGTAGATTTTCAGTCCTCGAAATTAAAATGAAGAAATCTATAGCTTTAACTTTCTGAAATAAGGCAGAAAAATTGATGAGAGAATATAAGTGAAATAGGATTTGTGTGAATCCTACTTAATAGAAAATTGTGACAATGAGTGTAAATGCACTATCTAGTAAATGATAATTTTGCTTTCAACTACGAGTGGTGTATATTTCAATGTTTCTCAAAGAGAATCCTTTGCGCGAGTTTATAATGATCTATGTTCATGACAGTATTATACATCTTACAAAAAGTATGTTGCTTATATGGTCTCGGAAAATATAAGTGGATTGGAACGCAGTACAATCTATAGGGGTACATATAAGTACTAGCAGAACAATATAGAGCATTTTGTGCATATTAGGGTTATAACTGTTTTATGGTACATTAGAATGTTCTCAACTAATTCTTTGAACATTATGATATTCAGTATTTCGTAAATGAAAGATATTAATAAGTCTAAATAGATCTAAAGAAAATCCCCACTATACTCATTTTCTGCTTCGAATAAAATGAAAACAGATTTTGAAAGATGAACTTTCAAATACTTAACTATGAATAAACTAAATGATTATTCTGTATCATTTTTGCAATAAAAGTGATATAGGTGTAGGTGTGGCTCTGTGGTAAATAGCTTGCTTACCAACTACATGGTCTCAGGTTCAGCCCCACTGCTTGACACCTTGGGCAAGTGTCTTCTACTATAGCCTCGGGTCGACCAAAGGCTTGTTAGTGGATTTGGAAACTGGAAGAAGCCCGTCGTATATATCTATGAGTGTGTGT
>NC_068981.1:46464593-46467357 GCF_001194135.2 Octopus bimaculoides
GTATAACGCTTTATAACATTTCTTCCTCCAATGAAACAACAATATTTTGTACTAAGGCAAAGTTGTTGCTTAGTGCTTACGTTCCAGCTGGGTGCAGCCAGCCTACCCACATGTGTACATTATCATTTTACATAACTTGTAGGCACAGAAAATATCTATTTTGAAGCTATGTCAAGCAATCAATAACAATAAATGATAGATGGGTGAAGCCCCAAGCGTCTACTGGGTCTTACGACATTCTAAAAGTGGCATGCAAAACTAATTGCAATCGAATACCACTAGGTTAGACAAGTAAAAATAATTTTTATTGTTGAGTCTTAGTGCATCATAAAAATAGAATATACGGACTATATTCTAACGCCTCTAATTATAGATCTCTCGGATAAGAGCTTAACTGGGGATACACAGTAACAACAACACAACAATAAAATATATATGGGGTCTATTTGCTCGGCTAAAAGGCGGTGCTCCAGCATGGCTGCAGTCAAATGAATGAAACAAGTTAATGGAGTAGCGAAGTATCTAATCAAAAGGGATGCTAACTTGGGTTCCAGAGGGTCTGGAGTATGATTCTCTGTTAGACCGAAAAAATTATTCTTTGATGTTGGTCGATTCAGGGACGATTTTTTGGAAACAAGGAATGATAAGCATTTTAGGTTATATGTACATAACCTATTTTATGCAATTTAATTTTTTTCCTTTCATGTAAAATATGCTAATCATATTTTGAAATTGGACTCAGTTTTGTAAAAAATGAAAAATCTTAATTACTTCATAAACGAAGTAATCAGCTCACGATAAGTATGTATTTCAAACGACACTGTTTACTTCTGTGGAGGCGCAATGGCCCAGTTTTTAGGGCAGCGAACTCGCGGTCGGAGGATCGCGGTTTCGATTCCCAGACCGGGCGCTGTGAGTGTTTATTGAGCGAAAACACCTAAAGCTCCATGAGGCTCCGGCAAGGGATGGTGACGAACCCTGCTGTACTCTTCCACCACAACTTTCTCTTACTCTTTCTTCCTGTTTCTGTTGTACTTGTAATTCAAAGGGTCAGCCTTGTCACACTGTGTCACGCTGAATATCTCCGAGAACTCCGTTAAGGGTACACGTGTCTGTGGATTGCTCAGCCACATGCACGTTAATTTCACGAGCAGGCTGTTCCATTGATCGGATCGAGTGGAACCCTCGACGTCGTAAGCGACGGAGTGCCAACAGCAACATATACACTTCTGTAACTAAGTCGAATATTTGGTAGTCATAATCTAAACTTCAACATAACTTAGCATAGGCACATGGACTCAAGTTTGCTTCGAGTCTATAATCAGTAATTACGGCACTGTATTATCAATACTTAACTACATGCTACCAGTCGTGAAATGTTGCTACGTACCAGTACCTGGAAGGTGCTTCATCGATTCTGTAAGCGGAAGGGACAGAGTTGACATCAGCACTTATATTAACTCGGAACGTACACGATCATAACCAAATACCGCATGGCATTTCATGTCGCATTAGCGTTGCCGCTAACATCGGATACGATTTACATCATTCATAAATATTACTTATATATGGAAGCAGTATAACGCTTTATAACATTTCTTCCTCCAATGAAACAACAATATTTTGTACTAAGGCAAAGTTGTTGCTTAGTGCTTACGTTCCAGCTGGGTGCAGCCAGCCTACCCACATGTGTACATTATCATTTTACATAACTTGTAGGCACAGAAAATATCTATTTTGACGCTATTTCAAGCAATCAATAACAATAAATGATAGATGAGTGAAGCCCCAAGCGTCTACTGGGTCTTACGACATTCTAAAAGTGGCAAGCAAAACTAATTGCAATCGAATACCACTAGGTTAGACAAGTAAAAATAATTTTTATTGTTGAGTCTTAGTGAATCATAAAAATAGAATATACGGACTATATTCTAACGCCTCTGATTATAGATCTCTTGGAAAAGAGCTTAACTGGGGATACACAGTAACAACAACAAAACAATAAAATATATATGGGATAATTTATTTCACGAATTTAGAATCAGATACTAAACGTGTTTCTAGAATGAACTCTACTTTTCACGGAACTGTAAATGTAGAGAATACGTACTTCGTGTATCAATTTGCGTTTACATTGGCAGAACTCTAAACTGTAAGTATTCTTCTGCCTTAATAATATGAACCAATTACCAGCCAAATATTAACGAGTCAGAATTTTCTTACTGCTACACACAGTTACTGCCCCTGTATTTACCAACAACAAAACGAACATATCCATTAAATGCGATTCTCTAAAGCGAACTATTACAAAATATCGAGTTAGATAAGGATTCCATTTCGTAAATGCACGTCAGGGAACAATCGAATATATGTGAACTATAATTTACTAATCACACAACTGTGAATATTATTTAGTGTTCTCTGGCCAAATGGACACATTACTGAAATACTTTATTTCATTAATCACTGAACACGATTTTGTATATAACAACTACTCTGGAAGCGACTTCCTAGCTTCTGACCAATGAATCTGCCGTCTCACGCGGCCCTATCAATAAAATGTCACTTCATAGACGCTTATGATCATATTTAAATCGACAAGTCTCTAGCAAAGATGATATAAACTATTTAACAATGAACATTACCTGCAAAATGAGCTAATAAATCGAAAGGTCAAATAATAATGATGCCTGTATATGTGTGTGTGCGTGCGCCCACAAGTGTTGTGTATGTTTGTGTATGTAGTATATATATATATATATAT
>NC_068981.1:46468394-46470491 GCF_001194135.2 Octopus bimaculoides
TGTATGTATTTATGTATGTATGTATAAATATATACACGCGAAAGAGAAATTAATAGAGGGTGACAAACAGAGATAGACAGAGAGACGAATAAATGGATAGATAGATAGATAGATAGATAGATAGATAGATAGATAGATAGATAGATAGATAGATAGACATATATAGGTAAAATTTAAGTTCAGATTTCTGACGGAAGTAGGTTTAAGTTGTTGCTCCCTGGACGCGAATTCAAACACACTGTTGGCGTTCGTTTGATTTGACAACAGAATGAGTGACATTTACATCACACGTAGGAATCTGAATTTCCTCCATATGTTTAGCCTGCATCTATATTTTGTTTTCTCTTGAACCAATAACCATTGTTTCTCCTGCTTTCTCTTCCTCCAATAACGGACTACCTTGTTTTGGTTCTTTCGTCATTCAGTAGCACAATAGCATCCCTCATCGAGCAGTGCATTATGCAAAAGCATTACACCCAACACAGTTCCACCTTTACTTTCCCAATATCAGACATGTTCTTTTTCTTGGCGTTACTCTTTGATGTGTAGACCGTTTAGTTGCACGTTTTAATAGCTTGTGTGACTGTACAAAAGATTACAACAGAGGGTGATATGCGGTAGGTCATTCCACATTACACAATGGTATGACACACACCCTATTTCTCTCTCTCCCTTTTCTGTGTCTATATATAGACACAGAATCTTTAGCACGCCGGGCAAATTGATTAGCGTCATGTCAACTGCCTTGAAGTCCTGGGTCCAAATTTTGCATTTCATCCTGTCGAAGGTTAATACAATAAGTACCAGTCGAACATTGGGGTCAATCTGATCGGTTGAGTCTCTTTACCGAAATGTCTGTCCATGTGCCAAATTTGAAACCGATATTCTATGTAATTGAGCTTGTGATGCTATGGAAGATTTCGAATAACTTTTAACTATACAGAATTCCTGGTATAGTTGCATAATGTTTTGTATCGAATGGCAAACAATATCAATTCCCATTCGATTTTCATCCTTCTGATATCGAAGGTACAATCAGTAGAGGGATTTATTGAAATTCCCACCATATATTTCCTAAAATATTAGACTTTTATTAACGCGAACAAACATTATAACCCCAATTAGCAATTTGTCATGTTAATATTCATTGTTGACACAATAATGAAAAATGTTAATTACTGCTGCAATATACACCTGAACCTTCTTGAATATGAGCTGTTTCATCTGGCAAAAGCAATTATTAAATATTAGTTTTGACGTCTAACTAGAAAATATATTACGAATCCAATGATTTACTCCTCTTTCAGTCACTGACTTTTGATCCTTAACTAAAATGTCAATCCTTAGCAACCTTGATCTGGCTCATTTAAATGAGGTTTGTGATACAGTACACCACTGTAAATAAGAGTACTGCATGCAGTTAGCATTAAATTTGTACATAAAACGTAATGACAGTTATAATAAATCTTACATTAAATGCATTTTAATGTTTGTTAAACAATTAGAACTAATGGTGAAGAAGAGGTAAATGTATGCACACACACGCATAGATATAGATATAAGCATAGCTATAAATATATACATATATGTTAATTTTTACAAGTAATGTTGTAAAGTAACTTCGAAATAACTCTCCGCTGCCTTCATAGATAAATGCAATGTTAAATTGCTAATATTGTGTAATATTATTTGTACACATTAATTAAATTTCAATTATTTTATGATAAATGTTGAAGCTACCAATACTCTTCTTGTAAGTATATAATAAACATGTACTCTAAGAACAGTATTAATTAATCTTTCAGCATAATGTAAATCTTTTATTATTGTTACCTGGCATAAAAACAAGGATTAATACATAAATGCATTCACACAGACACACACACGGACACACACACACACACGCACACAAACATACACAGATACACACTCAGACGCACACAGAAACAAATACAAACTCACACAAATGCATACATACGTACACACACACACACACACGCGCGCGCGCACGCACACACACGCGCGCGCGCACACACACACACACACACACACACACACATATATATATATATATATATATATATATATATATATATA
>NC_068981.1:46470670-46483121 GCF_001194135.2 Octopus bimaculoides
ATATATATATATATATATATATATATATATATATATATATATATAGGTCTCAACTCATGGCTCCTCACATCATCCTACGGTGATATACCCTCACCACCATCCACACCGCCCTTGCCAGAGCACGTTCCGTTGACCGTGCATCTGCTCTCTCCCCTGGAACCCGCCCTGCAGTCTTCTGCCTCCCTTGTCCTCTCACCTACCATCCCACCATCCTACCTCTCCAACGCACCATTTTCCGAGCTTTCCGGTGTCTCCAGTCCGACCCCTCCACCTCACACATCTTCCCTAACCGACCCATCCCCTCCTTCAAACGAGCCCACAACCTACGAGACCTCTTGGTCCACAGCTTCTTCCCCAGCCGACCAACCCCCAACCTGGCTCGTTCCCTTGCTCCCGCCCACACTGCCACACTTTCCCTTACCACTCTAACACCACCCCCCTCACCGGCACCCATCACGGACCCTATCGCATCACCGACTTCTTCACCTGCACTTCTACCAACATCATCTATTGCATCTCCTACTCTCTCTGCCATTCTCTGGACATCAGGCAAACGGGGCGCCGCCTGGCCGACCGATTCACGGAACACCTCCGAGACATCCGCCTTGGCAATGACATCTTCCCTAACCGACCCCTCCCCTTCTTCTTAACTCTCCTGCATAACCCTTCTGTCCGGCATTCGTCATGATAAATCGCTGACCACTAGACATATTTTTTCTCTCCTTGTTTCTCTCCTTATTTCTTTCTGTGTTCCTTTCTGTTGAAAAGCATAGGCTGGAAACGTTCAAGACATTCTTTATTCCCGAGCGTTATACTAATACATCCATTTGTTGTTTACACCACCTGTCCAGGTCTGTTGTTTTTTCCTGTATTCTCCCATATATATATATATATATATTTTGGGAATGGGGTAGGGACGATTCAGGCAATATATGTTTCCAAACTAGCAGAACCTTGGAAGCAGTATTTCCTCTGCGTGAGGTTATCTGCTAGTTACTCATGAAGCCAAGACAACCATGTTGTCGTGCAGAGGTTTTCGAATATAGCCTAAATGTTACCTTCTCTATTCCCTAAATTTCGATTTTTATACGCATACACACCAAACCCAGTTGCTAACGTGTGCTATAAAATAACTCTTTTCAGTTTATCGAACTTCTATGTCAATAAACTACTATTGTCCCTCTGTTACATAACTTCTACGGAATGTTCGAAGCTTACTGACTTTCTACACCTTTATCCTTGGTTCTTACATTTACATTTTATAGGAGTGGCTATAGGCGTAGGAGCGGATGTGTGGTAAGTAGCTTGCTTATCAACCACATGGTCCCGGGTTCAGTCCCACTGCGTGGCATCATGGGCAAGTGTCTTCTACTATAGCCTCGGGCCGACCAAAGCCTTGTGAGTGGATTTGGTAGACGGAAACTGAAAGAAGCCCGTCGTATATATGCATATATATATATATATGTATGTGTATATGTGTTTGTGTGTCTGTGTTTGCGAACCCCCCCACCCCGCCCAACATCGCTTGACAACCGATGCTGGTGTGTTTATGTCCCCGTAACTTAGCGGTTTGGTAAAAGAGACCGATCGAATAAGTACTAGGCTTCTAAAGAATAAGTCCTGGGGTCGATTTGCTCGACTAAAGGTGGTGCTCCAGCTTGGCCACAGTCAAAAGACAGAAACAAGTAAAAGAGTATATATATATATATATATATATACATATGGGGGTTTGTGTATATATATGTACGTTTCTATGTAATCTCTCAAAAGAGATTTTAAATTACCCATCCAAGAAAATACAAAACTGATATATGAACTGGTTGATTTATCCCGACTTGACCCCATATGACAAACACCTGTTCCACAACGTGAGAAAGCACTTGACTGTGATCCAATATCGCAGAGATGCTGACTTTATATCTGCTGTTGAAGGTTTCGTAACCAATGGAATCCAAGCACTGCAACACTGGTGTTATAGTGTGAACCGCAAGGGAGAAATATGTTGAAAACAAAAAAAGTCATTTTGTCACATTCCATGAGAGTATCTTGGTCAGATTATAAACTTTTCAGCCGACCTACATATTCACTTTCCATTTTGTCGTGCGGTTTCAGCGAAATTATTCATTGACACAATGGTTATGCATATATCAGATGAGGTCAAGTCGCGATAAATCAACCAGTTCATATATCAGTTTTGTATCTTCTTGGATGGGTAGTTTAAAATCATTTATGAGAGATTAAGTACAAATGTACATATAGCTAATGGGGATGATGCTAGGGTACCTTCGGACATACAAGTCTATTGTACAGTCAGGGTGTCACTTCTAGGGTCAATTCCACTGCTTATATATGAAGCTTTCATTAATATCATTCCTCATACTTTTCAGCTTATTGGATTGTTTTGAACGCATGGATTCACTATGCATATATAAGTTGCATTACAAATATCTGCTTACAGGTTTATCCGGGATTTTCTGAAGGACTGTATCCCAAAATTTCTTGAAATTTATGGGGTCTGTTTCTACTTGAAGGAGTTTTGGTGTAATATTAAAGACAGCGGTGCCAATTAAGGTGAAATAATTGTGGCATGTTGTTATGTGATGCGAGTATGATTTATGTTGTGGGCGGATAGCACGGGGTTCAAGTCTTCAGTGTATCTTAAAGGCAATGCCAACATCAGTTCGGCAATGCTAATGGAATATTTTACACATCATGCAGATGATACAGCGATCACGGCGGCGTTGGAGAAAACAAATCTTGAGGCTTCTAGTCGACCCCAATAGTCATATATATATATATATATATATATATATATATATATATATATATATATATGTGTGTGTGTGTGTGTGTGTGTGTGTGTGTGTGTGTGTGTGTGTGTGTATGTGGGTGTGTGTGTATATATATATATGTATGTACGTATGTATGTAAATATAACATGTGACAATTAATTACTCGGTAGCCCTAGTAAAACTCCGAGTTTCAGATGTCAAGACGGATACCCACGCCGGCATATAGTGTATTATATATTATAATCGATGAAATATTGTAAGTGAAATAGTAGAGTTGGCATAAAAATACATAAGCATTCGTAATTCTGCAGTTTAGATTTGTACTATCCTTGTATGTTACTTCCCTTTAGTAAATAGGTTAATCTTAGATAATTGGACGACCGCGGTTGTTATTGGACAGCACTTGTACTTGAATGACACATCTTTCATCGAGCCCTGGAAGGACAAAATCAAAGGTGACTTCCGCAAAACTCGAACTTAGTACATAAATATAGAACAAATACCACTAAAAATTCATGAGGTTCACCACTTAAATGATCACAAGATCTTCTTCAGTATTATTAATGTCGTTGCTAGTAATTTTGTTTTTGTTGTTTTATTTATGTTTTCAACCCTATAGAAAGTAGGCTATATAATACTTGTATAGTGCCTGTTTGTGCTTATGTCCAAGTTGTGGGGTGTTTTGGTTTACTATTATTATTTTTGATATACTTATCGTTATTATACAAATTCCCTTCCCCTCCCTTCCCCTCCCTTCTTCTTCTTCTTCTTCTTCTTCTTCTTCTTCTTCTTCTTCTTCTTCTTCTTCTTCTTCTTCTTCTTCTTCTTCTTCTTCTTCTTCTTCTTCTCTCTTTTACCTCTTCTACAATAAAAAAAGCGCTTTGAACTAATACAAGACATAATTATGGCAATTGAATCGACCCAGTATATGAATTGTGTTTATTTTATAGTCGCTGTAATATCTTATAGCTTAGTCCATCCAGGCATGAATTGAATTCGGAACGTAAATGTCCGTTACTAATTACCGCAAGGTATACTCTCAGACGATCTATGGAATCAGTACTTAAGTCGGGGTTCTATCGAGTCAATAATTAAGTTGGTGCTTTATTGATTCAGACATTAAGTAATATCTCAGCGTCCAGGAAGATTATTGAACATTTGACCGATATTCCACTGGTTCTGCGAGAATAGAGCTTTCACAGGAACTGGCTTCGTCAGGCTGATTTGCTCTATGTATTATTCTGTGTAACGACTGAGTAGTCAGTGCTGTACCTACGATGCACAGTGTTATAAAACTCATAAATTATTTACTCGGATGGAAGTTAAAATATTGAAATTAGACAAGATTGCAAATCCAGCTACCTACTGCACATAATCTTGTATTTGATACAGAAATGGTGCATTGGATGGGAGGAAAATGTGAAGGAATGCAAATGGAAAAAAAAACAAAAAAACTTCCATCCATTTCCCTAGAACATTATCAGTCTATCTTTTACCTTATTTCAGTGGTCGTGGCCATACTGGGGTAACGCTTTGAAGAATATTTACTTGCATGATTCGATCCTAGTATTTTTTTTCTTTTAAGCTTGTTACTTATTCTATCGATCACTGTTGTCGAACTGCCAAGTTACAGGGGCGAAGACACCAACACCGGTTGTCAAACGGTGTTGTGGAGAAACATTAACACAAAGACACACATAAATACGTGTGTATGTGTGTGCATACGACGGGCTTCTTTCAGTTTCTGTCAAACAGATTGCAAAACTTTCGTCAGTCCGAGGCTACAATAGAAGAAACTTATCCAAAGGGCCACGCAATGGCACTGAACCCAGAACCATGTTGTTAGGAAGCAAGCATCTTAGCGCACAGTTGTGCCTGGTGAGTAAAATGGGTTCAAACAATATTTGATAAAGCGAAGCGTTCTCAGATAGAACACATATGTACGTATTGTTGTATTTCGGGATGTTCATTTTTTCTTTGCAGAGAAACACATGCTCTAGTATTTTTTCTTCACTCGTTTATTACTGTTCTTATCTTATTATTCTAACTCACGTCCATTGTCCGGAGATATTCCGTCACACATTTATGACCTCTTCAGCGACACTTTTCGTTTTCTTACACAATTCTGTCCTTGTAAGATGATTATCCTTAGGTGTGCATGCGTTTGTGTCCTTATTTATGTGTGTGTGTGTGTGTGTGTGTGTGTGTGTGTGTGTGTGTGTGTGTGTGTGTGTGTGTGTGTGTGTGTGTGTGTATGTCTGTGTGTCTGTGTGTATGTTTGAATGTGTGTACCATTGTGTGTGCGCATTAGATTTTAAGCAGCAGTGTGCCCTTCCCTTTATCCCCTTCCTCTCATTCCACTCTGCTGCTGCTGCCCTAAGAATTCCCCAAAACATGATACAGTTCCAGTATGTCTCTGTGTACGTATGTTCGCCCACGGTTTTGTCATCGTGGTAGTTGATATTGCCATTGTTGTCACGGCCGCAGCTGCTGTCGTTGTTAATTGTGATACGGACATTGTTTTGACCGTTCATGAAATTTCTTGTGTGTGTGCTTGTGTGTATGGGTTAGCTTCGTATGTCGTATGTATCCATGCAATTTATATAGCTTCATTTATTTATTTTATCTATCTCTGTGTTTTATATTTATCCCATCTCTGTGTTTTATATTTATCCCATCTCTGTGTTTTATATTTATAGGTGAGAAATATATATATATTTATTTATTTATTTATCATGTTTTATACATCTATCTCTATTTCTTATAAGTCTGTTGCGTGGGCATTACTCTGTATGATTCTGTGTATTATTTACGATGTTTCCTTTTCTCTTCTCATCCTTTTCGTATTTAGTCATGTGGTATGGCGTGTTGTGGTAGTGGGTGTTACTGTTCCATTCGTATTTTTTATTGAGGTTCGGTCTGTCTACTGTTATGTGTATCTAAATGTCGTGTCAGTTCTATGTGTCGTTAGTACTTTAACCTCGCTGCTATTAATCGAGTCTCCATGTTCTGCCTGAGCATGTTGTTAGAACACTGACGAACTTTTCCCTTCTTTGAGCTCTCGCCAATGTGCTTTTGTATGCTGCTGTCTCTCCAATGTAGGTAGTTGTCATGTTTCTGCACCGTCCCTCAGTACATCGTAAGCTATACACTACATTCCTAACCTTACAGTTAACCTGTGGCTTCATCCTACATGCAAAACAATTTTACTCCGTACAGGGGGGACTTATAAAAGGAAGAGAGGTATTGCAGATCAGGAATTTTAAAGGGGCACCCGGCCTCTCTACGAGTTTCCAGAATTCATTACGCGGAAAATGACATCGACCCAGGATTTAAAAATGTAATCCAGAGAGAATATATTCGTACTAAAATTGTATATTGAGATTAATTTCATGGGACGGATACCATTTATTTGACAAAAATTATTTTTAAATAAATTTTGTTAAGGATCGTGTCTTGTATTACCTCATCAATTTCCCCTCACAAACTACCTTGAGAGACACTGCTCTAAAGCATTCTTCTTGTCATGATAATTTTATATCTGCAAGCATCGCTAGGGAGACAGACGCAAGCCATCTAAACCCTGAGCTTTAAAACAATAACAAATACCTAATGTTGCAAGCATGATTAAGCATTTAATCTTTTTTCCTGTTTTTATTTATTTATTTATTTATTTATTTATTAACAAGCAAAGTAGCGAGTTACAAAATCCCTATAAGATAGGAATGTAGTGACTATTCTGCTAAGTAATATTTATCGCCACTTCAACATGGCTGTTCCGTAGGAACCGAAGTTACCACCGTTTATAACCCCAGGAGGACGCCTTTTCCGGCTGGTTATCGATGCAATCTGCAACCGATATATATATTTCAAGCAGGGCAGCGAAACCCCACAAACTGCCAGCGACTACGGGGCCACCATACCGTTCAATTCCCAGCTACGTGTGCTCATGATCGGTGGTGAACACCCGTTCGCTAGATATATAGCAATAGTTTCTTCCAACGGGTGTATAATACTGGCGGTTACAGTGTTCTCCCATAATTCGGTTTCAGATCCCGGCTAACCACAACGTAGAGTTAAGCTGTAGGCTCGGGTAATTTTCCCGCTGCCTAAATACTACTGTCTAGTTCAGAACTGCATAATTTCTGTAGAGTAATTAATAATATTAATAATGATATGGTGAACAGATATTCTTCTTCTTTCATCCTTAACTATCTTTAACAGTTATTTATAACGTTCGTAAAGAAGATGTAGATAACTGTTAAATAAAATCATGGATAAAGAAATAAAAACATCCACTCCCCTGATTATTATTAAAGCTATATATATACATACATACGTTACATGCATACATACATACATATATATATATATATATGTCTGTGTGTGTGTTTGTATATATGTACATATGTATTTATTTAGTTATACACACATAGTTGTGCCTATAAATAAAAGCATATGTATAAATATATATGTCTGTATGTTTACTTTTTTTCTATATCTCTCAAGGAGTGTGAAGATTATATGAATTTGTAACTGTACTCTCTGTACGCCGTCACCGATGAAGTGCGTTTCCCCGAGTTATTGTATATTTGAGCCTTAGAAAGCATTATATGTATGAACATTATCATACCGACTGTTAACAAGCCTTCCAGTTAATCGTCTTGTTTGCATTACAGCTACTTTGAAGGGAATGTTCTAGCTGAAGCAATGTTTTAACTTTATGAACTAAACACTGAAGGTACAAAGGGATATCAAATTGCAGATTCATCGCTAATCTAATTCACACGGCAAAGTATATGTTTACGCAAAGTTTCATACGTTTCTTTAGTTTTGTTTGTATTTCGTTAATAACGCTATACGAGGAATAAATTAATGGTATGTGTGAATGTACGTATGTGTGTTCGGTGTAATCTATGTGTGATTGTATTATACATTCACAGATATATATGATTTTTTTATATACACGCATACATGGTTTCATACGTAGATACACACATACATACATATAAATATATTACATATGTATGTACATATAAATATGTGTGTGCTTATGTGTGTGCTTATGCGTGTGCTTATGTGCGTGCGTGTGTACATGCATATATGAATAAAATATCTACACACACATACACAGACACAGATAACGTACATACAATGAATAGATACGCACGCGCGCGCACACATCCATAAATACATACATACAGTCGAATATGTGTTTGTGTCTCTATGTGTGCGCGCGTGCGTGAATCATATATTCACACATATAAAATTACAAATGAAATATTGAAATATTAAACGAAACCGAATGAGATCAAGAAAAAAAAATCTAATGAAAACTGGAAACAACAAAGAAATTGAAATAGAAATTAAAAACGTAAAATGATCGATATCAAGGAATAGCAAATATTTGAGGCTAAATTATTATTAATAGCGCAAAGAACTAAAGACATAATGCAATTTAATAAGCGACACGGTTATTTTATTCGTATTTATTTCATTTTTAGACTCATTTTAACACATTTTGTATATTATTTGAAAAGCGAACAAATATTGATCGTGTTTTTTTTTTTTTTCTGTTTACAGGTCTGTCCCCTACGGAAAAATTCAGCATAACCATAACATAACTTGGAGCGGATATTGAAGGTAAGATATCATGATATTTGTTTATTTTTATTTCTTTCCTTAATACAATGTTTGGAACTTCTTAATGAACATGATTTTATGCTTTATTTCGACATTGTTTTCCAGCAGTGTATGATACATTCCTGCATAAAACAGTGTATCGATACATGCACGCACACATACACATACATACAAGGTGTTCGGGATAAATTTGACAGTTTCCATAAACGGAAAAGAAAATATATCTCATCCAAAAATAGAAGTATTTTAAGATGTTAAACAATATCAACAATGGCTGGGAGATAACTGTTTACTCAAAGTAGCTGTGCTCATCTTTCACTACGGTCTCAAGAAAGCTCTGGAACATAGCACATGAGTTCCTCACTGTGCCCTTTAGTTTGGACACAAGCTCGGCAATAGAACTACAAGCAGAGCGATTGGTGTCTTTCTCAATTGCGCCGCACGCATAGTAGTCAATGGGATTGCAGTTGGAGAAATTACGAAGCTAGAAATTCGGGATGGTATAGTCGTGAAAAAATCTCCGATAAACACTTCTAAATCTTGCCGGGGGTACGGCATAGACATGGCCTTCCAACAGCAACCCTATTCATCCTGGTCTTGGCCACAGTTTCCAGCAGTTTCACATATCAATCGAAATTGGACCTGAGGCTGTTTTTCGAAGAAGTGTGTTGGGGCGGAAAGAACGGCACTTGCAGACGCAGTGAGAATGACTACTGCTTCGTAGTGTCCGTTGCAGCTGTCCAGGTCACGTCTTACAGCTTTCACATTTTTAACAGAGCAGCTGTCATGATGTCAGTATTTTCATACTTGGCGCGGATCATCGTAATATAGCTAACTCATTTTCCATATTTAGATGGTGCCTCGTCCTCCATGTCAGATACCTTTTTCCAGCTACGATTTTCATGTTTATGCTTTCAAACACCGTTGAATGTTCACCATTATATTAAGCTGTTCCGAAAAACAAAAACTAATTGTGACATATAGCCCAAACACCTTGTATAAAAATATTAGTGTGTGTATGTGTGGGTGTGTGTGTGTATAGATATACATATACACTTATATATTTATACATATGTATATAACTATATGTGTATACATACATACATAAATACATACGTACATAGTTGTTGTAATTAGAATTCAGAAATTCAGAAACTTAAAGAAAACGTTAAACAACTTTTTATTGAATTGTGGATCTCGCAGCAAATAAAGCTATAATAATAGCGTGGAAATATTGGGTTAAAATCCCTTTCAATAGAAACAAATGCTACGTTTTTGACCAAGTGTCAGACGACGAGGCACCCACCCAGCAGAAGCCTTCCTCATGCTAAGTTCATTACGCATAATGTCCACATTTCGCTCACGGAATAGGATAATAGGATTGGCTGTTTGATCAATCGTCTGTCAACGATCAGGGTCAATGTTTTCCTCCGTGGTGGCAGCTGCATGACATCAAGATTTGGGGTTGCTTCAAGAATCTCTCTTCCCCTACTAAATTCAGCTGCCCAGTTTTGCACAGTTCATAAAGCTGCAGTGTCATCCCATAATGTAGCAACGAAGTGAACATGAATATCGTTGGGGAATAAATCCTTTTTCCTCCAGGCACTTGCTAACTCCACGATGATAACGATTGCCAATTTTTAATTGTGTCACTACAAGTTTCTTTTGAAGTCTTCTTTGACCTGCCACATATCAGTTTACCTTGACGAAAATGCAATTAAGAAGTGTTGAAATTAATGATTAATTAGAGAATAATTGAAATTACTGAATACTGTTATTAATAACAAGAGTTGAAATCAATGCGTGCAAGATGTCATAACACTTGTTCATATTCACCCTATGAATTTTTCCGCTTACGCTTGTATTGTTCCAAACATTTCAACACTATTTTATGAACTCTTTCGCCATTATCGTCATGAACCTCCTGGAGGTACTGGTGCACAGTTACTACATATTGATTTCAATATTCTACATTAGTTAAATATATTGATTGCATACATCTATTTGAATTTAATTTTTACGAGTATATTTTATCCATGAGCAACATATTGTAGTTTTATTTCGTATAGCCATGCGCATACCGGGGTTATTCCATCTTTTATTCTTGAAGAGTTTACCTCTGACAGTCTTCCGTATGTGTCATTGTGAGTCATCCCAGTAAAATTTCAAGCAGCTTTCTACACAAGGTAGAGTGATGACTCCTTTTCAGAAACCGAGACAGACATGTACAGAAAATTTGGAATTACGCCTATCAACAGGTATTCCAATTGCTTAATAAACCTATTATATCATAACTTCTTATAAACATTTCTCTTACTGTGTATATAATTTTGAATGGAAATATATAAAATGAAAGAAATGTTGTATGTTAGTTTGCTGTATTGACACTAAATACCTTACACCTAAGCGAAGGCATTTCCTCAGAGAATTTCATGACATCTTCCATTTACCTTTCACTTTATTACTTCGTGTTGACACAATCCACCAATGGGATTCCCTAATTATTTTGCTTGTGTTTGATTGTAACAGATTTACCGTGTCGCAACCCATCACTCGCTATACCACACTATCTGAACAATATTAGATACCTGTATTCTAATCAACTTTCATGACCGGATAGATTTATGTATTTTTAAGAAATGATCTTCGCTCAGTGCACTGACTTAATCTCATTAATCATCAAGCTACAAATACAAACATTACGATACTATAACATTAGCATTCATCTATAAATATTTCCTATGACATACTAAAACGAAGATCAGTACGCGTAAACCTTCCTATGTAACACGGGAGTGTTTATTGAGAGAGAGGAACATTCATAACTCAATAGCTACTTCTTATGAGGCAGTCAGTTAATCTACCAAATTATCCTCGGAGTAAAGAAATGATCAGAATACTTGCACCTTACTGGAACCCTCAAATTGCGCTCGAGTATCAACTTACTATATTATTTATATCGGAGTGTGTTGGAAAGAGTGGGTTGTCCAATATATTAAAATTTAAAATGACAACTTCTTTCAACATTTCTTAAACCATGTTTTCATTCGAAATATCCTTCAATCTTTACTCGGCCAACCTAAAATGTCTCCAACATCGTATCATAAGATAAGATAACGGCACTGAAGTCGATGCTATTGGGAACTCCACCTTAATAACAAAAATATTAATTTCTTCTTAGTTGGTAGAAATCAATACATTTAATCTTGTTACCAGAATCACAACAATCATCTACAAAACCTCTATTATCAAGGTCGTGTACACTCTATGCATTCACTAGCCTTAATCGTGTCTTAAATCCAGGAGCATTAATCTTGACACGCAAATGTAAAGGTCATAATGCGAAAGATAATGGCGAATGGCTTATCTGAGAGCTGGGAATCTTGATCCATATTCAATCCGAATGAACAAAAACAACACCACCATCATAAGAATTATCTTTATCATCATCATAACCAAATATCTCATAACATCATTTCTTATTATAACTATCATAACAAAGACAACTATTATGTTCAGTAACATTGTAATCATAATCACTATCATTAACTTGAGCACCCAAATTATATCCATTGAATGTAAAATCAAATCTCACATTGATATTTATTGTTTATTTAATAATGAACGTGTGCTTACTATACCTATTTCTTAAAACGAGATACAGAAAGTATTTAAACATCACTATTCTTTCACCGCAACGAAATTAAATACTGTTACTATGAATTATACTATCGTTTTTTTTTTTCTCTAATGTTGAATATCAGTTTCTGTATGTTATTTAGAATTAATTTTCAATGTTACCTAAATGACATTAATGATACAAACTGAAAGGTCATATTGAACACCATGCACACATATATACATTAAACACACATGCATATACATCCATGTATATGTGTGTGCAGGAGTGTGTGTTCATATATGCATACATATATGCACATATATCAGTATATATGTACATATATACATATATGTACATATATACATATATATATATATATATATATATATATATA
>NC_068981.1:46483853-46485801 GCF_001194135.2 Octopus bimaculoides
TGGGAATGACAGCGAAACGGGCTGATTACTACCTAGATCAGATTCCAGGAAACCCCAAAATGGCTGAAGTTCAAAAGATAGTGCTCATAGGAACTGCCCATATCCTACGTAAAATACTGTCTATGTGATCTCAAATTTTAAAGCAAACACATAATTTTCTTATGGTTTCTTAAATATTCACTTGAACAAAACTGTACAAATCCAAATATATGGTACCCTAGGCATAACACCTACATGAACTTCTAACTTGTTGTCTCTTGAGGTCTCTGGGTGAGACTTGGATCCAACTTGTACAAATGCAAAACAAAAGTCAAACATAAAATAATAATAATAATAATAATAATAACAATAATAATAATAATAACAATAATGATAATAATGATGGAGTCCATCAGCCACGTGCAGACACTTATCACCTATGCATGAAGAGAGCAAATGGAGGAAGGGAACTGATAAGTGTGGAAGACTGAGTTCGTAATCAACTCTAGAGCTTAATGAGATATCTAGCCGAAAGTAAGGAAACCTTGCTAGTGGCAGTTATGAACGAGGGAGTATTGAGAGCAGAAAGAAAAACAACGAAGCAATGGAAGAAGTACAAAAAGACATGAAAAAAGTTGCGCAAGAATGCACTGCACAATCAATTCCATGTAGCCACAACAGAAGCAGCTTGAAAAAAATAGACGGGAGTGGCTCATAAAAGAAGCTTTAAAGGAAGAGACAGAAAGCACTATACTGGCAGCGCAGGACCAAGCTTTGGCCACGAACAGGTGGGTAAAACTTAAGAATGAGCATGTGTCTCCGATGTTTTGCATCTGCAATAGAGTGAATGAAATCATTGCCCATATCACGAACAAATGCTCTACACTTTCCCAAAACCACTGCTAGTTGAGGCGACACGACCAGGTAGTGAAAGTGCTATATTGGAAACTCTCCGAAAGGTAGGGGACAGAGAGAGGCAAGACGTGGTATGTGCACAAACTGCAGGGAGTGGCAGATTCGGAGACTGGCAAAATCCTCTGGGATTTCCCAATTCAAATAAGCTATGCTAGAGCATAACAGACCGGACCAACTGGTAGTGGACAACGTACACCACAAATGTTATATAGTTGATGTTGTATGACCCGTTGAGCCACGAATAGCTAAGATGGTGGAGCCAGAAGCCACTGCATGCACAGTATATGGCATCTTAAAGCGAGAACTGTCCCTATTATTGTAGGTACCCTATGTATGATAAGAATGGGGCAGAAACATCTAGATAATATTCAGGAGGACCGTGTCTCAGAGAAATTCAAAAGATTGTGCTAACACGTACAACCCTCATTCTTAGAAAAACCCTATAACTGTCTGTGTTGACATGAAGATACCATGAAAAATGTTTCACTACTACCCATACTACATCCCTTCCCCAAGCGTTCATTCATAGTGTAACATCTCTTATCCTTCACTCGCTCTAGGACGTTGGCTGTGTCTCGGCAAGTCACTGAAACTAACAAGCGGATTAAAAGTAAATAAAAATAATAATAATGATAATAATAATAATAATAATAACAGTAATAATAATAATAATAATAATAATAATGATAGTAATAATCATAATATAATAAAAAATGTGCCAAAGCAACCCTGAAAAGAGGAAAATTAGTTAAAAGTAGCAATATAACGCTAGATAAAGCCAATGAAATAAGAGAACTAGACGAAAGCCAACCATATAAGTATTTAGGAGTCAATGAACTAGGTAGGATACAACATACACAAATGAAAGACAAAATAAAGAAAGAGTACTATAGACGAGTTAGATCAATACTAAAAACAGAGCTCAATGCTAAAAACAAGATAATGGGTATCAACACTTTAGCTGTCCCAGTTATAAGCTACAGCTACAACATCCTTAACTGGACACTAAACGAACTATGTAAAATAGACAGGAAAACAAGACAAATAATGACAG
>NC_068981.1:46487481-46490016 GCF_001194135.2 Octopus bimaculoides
GAAGAAGAAGAAGAAGAAGAAGAAGAAGAAGAAGAAGAAGAAGAAGAAGAAGAAGAAGAAGAAGAAGAAGAAGAAGAAGAAGAAGAAGAAGAAGAAGAAGAAGAAGAAACAACAACAAAAGCTATTAAACAAATGAAATCCAAACTCTAATTAGAACAACAACGGACCATGATAAAACGATGGCACGAAAAAGCCCCTACATGGTAAATACTGGGCTAAACTAAATGCAAAAAAAATAGACAGACAAAAATACCAGCAATGGCTGAGAAGCTCATGACTCAAAACAGAAACTGAAGGATGTTTAATTGCTGCACAAGACCAAAGCCTCCCCACCAGAAATTACCAAAAACATGTAATGAAAAGAAACATAACGTGTAACAGCAGAATATGTGGCGATGCACAAGAAGTCATACTATCTCTTAGCCAGCTAAGAAGTGATATATTCAAAGACACGACAGAGCTGGGACCTATATACACTGGAAGCTATGCCAACACTATGGAATAACAACAGAAAAAGATGGTATAAACACACGCCAGGAATATCACTGAAAACGAGTAAGCAACCATACTCTGGGATATGCCAATACACACAGATAGAGAAATTAATGCCAATAGACCATATATACTTGTCAAAGATCATGAGGGAAAAAAATTCTTTCTAATTGATGTATCAATACCAGCAGATGACAACGTTTCCCTAAAAGAAATGGAGAAAGTTTCAAAATACAAAGATCTGGAAATAGAGGTAACTCGAATGTGGAATCTAAAAACAGAAACAATTCCTATCATATTAGGTATAATAAAAAAAATATTCAGACAGATACATAACAAAAGCACTAGGACTTACAAATATATATAACCTAGAGAAAATTGCACTACTGGGCACTGCACACATCCTACGCAAAACACTTTCAATACAGCAACGATAAGAGCATCGCAGCAAACCACAGCACATACCGAAGGCACACAGAGCTGCCCTCGGTAGTGAAGTGAAAGCACGTTATAAAAATAAAACTACTGAACAATAATAATAATAATAATAATAATAATAATAATACTAATAATAATAATAATAATAATAATAATAATAATAATAATAATAATAATAATAATAAATGACCTGAAGCAGTACCAGGCAGTGGCTCTCATGGCTTCTGATTTGAAGTGTTATTATGTACATTACTTTGTCCTTATATACAACATGAACTACAACAAATATTCTGCTCAATACCACAGATTTGCTTGTCACTTGTTTAACCTTAACCGGTTCAGCATGTCCCTATGTGGTGACAATATGTGCATCTCTGATGTCAAGCAGATGTTTTGGGGGTGCATCATAGCCACGTCTTGAGAGGAATTTTTGGGGTTTGGATAGATGACGTTTGGAAACACGGGTGTTTCTTTCAACGTCGTTAAACGACCCTTATTCAAGGACTTCTTAAGCTACTCGACCCGAAAAAATTTCTAACTGAGTCCTACCTGCAAGGTCATGCGCTGTTTATCTTGATATAAAATCTCCATGTCGTGCACATATGGTTGTGATGCATGCGTCTGGTGTACCCTTTTCAGGTACACCAGTCACATCCATCATATGTTGTCACGTGGGTATATTGGGCTTCATATATTTTACCTCAACGTCACTTTGATGGCATGCACTTCTCTCAGTAATATCTGCAGTTCTCATGGATTTTGATCTTAACGGATTGAAATGTTATCATGTACATTGTTTTGTCTTGGTATAGAAAATGGTCTAGAACAAATATTCTGCTCAATACTACAATATTTGTAACTTAGTATTTATACTCCACTTTGATGCCATGCTCTACTCTCTCAATAATAATAATAATAATAATAATAATAATAATAATAATGATAATAATAATAATAATAATAATAATAATAATAATAATAATAATAATAATAATAATAATAAAGTTGACATAAAAATACGAAGACTGTTGACAATGCATAGAATGCACCACCCTAAGGCAGATATAGAGTGTCATTATCTGCCAAGAAAAGAGGGAGGCCGAGGACTTCTACAGCTGTCATTAACAATGAAGGTAGCCACAATTGGCCTAGACACCTATCTGAAAAACTCTGCGGACTGGATGCTAAAACTTGTCTCAACACATGAAAGCAAGAAAGCATGTTACTCAGTAACAAAACACGCATAGGAATATCTAAGTGAATTCCAATTGCAACAAATTCAAGAATTAGACGAACTAGAAACACCTGCAGAAAAAGCTAAGCGCTTGAAAAGCCGTGCTAAAATTGCTGCCTTAGATATTATGACTGAAAAATGGCATGGACAACCTCTCAATGGCAAATACCCAAAGAGAGCGAATAATGCAGATATTGACAAAGCCCTTACCCATCAATGGCTAATGGCCTCTGGCTTGAAATCAGAAACAGAGGGGTTTATCATAGCAGCCCAAGATCAATGCCTACCTACAAAGAACTACCAGGCCAACATATTAAAGAACGGCAGCTCCCCATTATGTCGTATATGCCAACAACAAAATGAGACCATCG
>NC_068981.1:46490659-46491372 GCF_001194135.2 Octopus bimaculoides
GGGTGAGACTTGGATCCAACTTGTACAAATGCAAAACAAAAGTCAAACATAAAATAATAATAATAATAATAATAATAATAATAATAATAATAATAATAATAATAATAATAATAATAATAATAATAATAATAATATTAATAATAATAATATGAATATGAATGTGAATAATTTCCTTTATTTGGCAAAGGTAGAAGGATCAAGGGGACAGTACAGAGACAAACTTAAAGTGTGGTGGTTTACATCTAATGAAATAAAAAAAAAGGAAATGAAAAAATAAAGAAATGGATTATACACATTTGCTCTGAGAAGGAATGGACATATGAGTAGCATTCAAAAATATTTATAAACATTCGGTGGGTGGATAATAGAGACGTGGCCCTCCTGATATAGGAAGGTCTCTTGAGATAAACCAGGAACTCTAATATCCGAGATTTCCTTGAAAGCCCAGCGCAAGTGCTCTCTCCATTTCCTTCTACCCGGCTCACCGATCAATACTTAGAGAGGAACCATTCCACTCTCGCCAGTTTTGCAAATTTCACACACCTTTGAAAAAACCTAACTCAAGGACAGCACCTCTCTATACACTCACAATTTCCTTTTCAAGTGGATCTTCAAAAATTCAATGAGAGCTCTGTTATCATTCCTTAATAATAATAATAATTATAATAATAATAATAATAATAATAATAGTAATAATAATAATAATTATTATA
>NC_068981.1:46491467-46493979 GCF_001194135.2 Octopus bimaculoides
ATATATATACATATAATTTTTTTAATACATCACACACATATATATGTTTTATACATACATACATATATGTGCGTGAATGATTGTGTGTGTATCTGTGTGTGTATTCACGCATAAATACACACACAAATGTATATGTGTAGGTACATTGGAATTAACTGAGTAGAACAAACATATTCACAATATAATTCGTTGTCAGTTTGTTTCTTATCTAAGCTGAACAGCGAAACATGAAGTGACAACACATTTTAAATAATATATTTACTTTAAGATTTCGACAATGAGTCTAATTTATCAGTTTAGCTCATACATCTGAATTTGACAAGCCAAACATTAAACAGAAGGAAATAAATGAGGTGTAAAACTAAAGCAAACGAAACTACATTTCTTTTCTGGAAACAGCGTGAAAATCTAAAACGTAATTTTGAAAAAATAAGTAAATTTAATGTTGATGATACCGACAAGTTGAATGCTGATGTGTACTTTACGTGATCACACATTGAGAAATACAACGTACATCAGTTGCTGTAAAGTATGAGAACTGACAGAAGATAACTCATTAAACAAGTGCGGAGAAGGTCTATCTAATTTAATATACATCCAATTCTGATGCCATTGGTCGTTTGGCGGAATCTTTAAACAATTGGAAAAAAGAAAATGGTGTATGTATTTATTCCGTTCCTTGTAATTCGGAGTTCATATGCCTCTGAAGTTATCTTTATCTTTCATTTCCTAAGGGTTTTACCTCTTCGTCTCTGCAGGGTTGATAAAATTATGTACTAGATGTCATGTAATTGAGTAATCACCTCCTCTGAAAGCTTCTGGTCCTGTACCGAAGTTGGAGATTACTATTAGTATTATCTTTAATATAAAGACAGAAAGCTAACATAACCGTTAGCACATCGAAACAAATGTCTAGCGGTATTCGATCCGTCTTTATTTTCTGGACTTATATTCCGCCTCTGTTGATTTTGCTTTTCATTCTCTCGTGTTCTAATAAATACCAGTTCAACACTGGGGTCAGTATAATTAACTACCTCTAAGTGGCCATATGACACAAAGATGACACTTGTTCTCATGGTAACCTTGTGTCAAAATTTGAAATCAATATTATTATCGTTATTATATATAGTATTAATATTATTATCATATCACGGAAATGATATTACATGTACATTTACTGAGCAGGGATGTCATACTGGGATTTGAGAAAAGCATGTTCCCGCAAATCAAAAGACGATTCTTTAGGATTCTTCTAAATTTTAGGGTGGCACTTTCTATAGCTCAGCAATGCGTGTCGGAATTATTATCGGATTCAGTTTCTCAGAAAGCAGTTTGGTAGTAGTGCCACATTGAAAAGTTACCATGAGAACAAGTGTCATCTTTGTGTCATATGACCACTTAATCTTTTGGCAAGATCATGATTTTTCTCAAAATTTCTCCCATACCGCTCAGAAGATCCCTGAATATAGTTTGTTTAAAGATAATGAACGAAGCACCTTTGTTTCCAGAGGTAAATTATTCAAATCCGAAAGAATTCTTCTCAGCACATGGACATGACGCCACCCCACCCCCAATTACTTCTGCTCGTGACCAGTGATTCATTTATTGTCAGCCACTAAGTGACACGCTCAATAGGTCAAGCAACTAACAAGCAATCCTTATTATTATTATCTTCAGCAACTTTCTCATAACCAGCATCCTCATTATCTTTGTCATCATCATCCCCAGCATCATAATTGTTATCTTGTAGTTTTATTAATATTTGGTGTTTCACAGAAACACAAAGGGCAATTCTGTGTGCTGTGGGTATGCATTTCCTAATATTTTGTTTTTTCTTCGTCTACACCATGTACTGAAATCACTTACTTAATCTATGTGCAGAGCCTGGTAAAGATTCTCTCTATAATTCCTAGACATGAATTCAGTTGATTTAATGGCCTAACTGCTCTCCAAATCTGAGATGTTAAATTTTTTTTAGTTGTTTCTGTCATTGGATGCAGCCTTTACCGGGGCACAGCCTGGAGGGGTTTAGTCGAACAAATTGGCTACTTCTCCCAACGGTCTCGTTTCTGAAAATCTTCATATCGGGTATGTAAACAAAATAACACCGGTTGATCAGCAGTGGTGGAACACAAACACACATTGTATGACACACTCACACGCATGCACACACAAAGATATGTTCTCCGTTTTCTTGTTTGTTTGTTTTTTTTTTGTTTTTTTTCTTTTTGTCTTTGCTGCCATACACATTCGCTAGCTTTCTTACAAAGGGGTCTAATGCTCTTAGCTTAGACTTTTGTGTAGTGGGGGCAACCAGATCGAACCATCTCAAGTGTAACTGCCCGAAATAGTTGTGACTCCTGGAACTTGACTAAGGAAAGAAAGCCACAAATGACCCGTCTTTTTTGTTTGTTTTTTACCTGTCCTAATTGTTTCTCTTGTCCGCTTTTGTATCGTCTATCTGTCCGAATGTTTTAATGTCCTCTAATGCGTTTTTATTCCACTTACACAC
>NC_068981.1:46494163-46498270 GCF_001194135.2 Octopus bimaculoides
ATATATATGTGTGTGTGTGTGTGTGTGTGTGTGTGTGTGTGTGTGTGTGTGTGTATATATATATATATATATATATATGCCGAGCTTATAAGCAGTTTCTGTCTATCAGATCCACTGGTAAGGCGACATTGTCGACTAGGAACTCGAGTAAAATACACTTGCCCAAGGTGGCACGCAGTTTGGCTGGACCCAGAACTGTTTCGTTGTGAAGCAATGTTTTACCTTAGAGGCATTTGATTATAGAATCGATTGAATACCGAAAAAGAAAACTATTTCTCTCCTTCTTTCAATCTTATACCGCTAGGTTTTGGAATATCAAATCCGGCTGAAGGCATCTTTGTCTTTTGTTCATCCGAGTTCGATTCAATTGCGCACGGTTCAAGTACTTGCCTCTTTCGTATCTACGAGTGCCCTTCCCTTAAGACTGTGTTGGTCCTAAATTAGAAGCAATTAATATTATCATCATTGACACCATCATTAGCATCATCATTGTCGAAGCCGTCGTCGTCGTCGTCAACATTGTTCTGCTGTTGCTATTGTTGTTGTTGTTGTTGTTGTTGTTGTTATTTTCATCATCACCATCACTAGCATCAGTATCATTATTATAATTATATTGTCTTTGCGCTGCTTGTTTCCTCTATTGTGCTGAAGTTCGTTTCGGATATTTCCGATTTCTTACACAATGAGTTATACTTTCTGAAATCATAAATTTTACTCCCTTGTGCTTTTCTTGACATTACTTGCAATCCCCTTTGTCTTCCTTTATATCCCTTATGCATCTTACTATCGCTCTCTTAATTATCTTTATTGCCAGAATCAATCATTGTTATTTCAGTGAATTCATATATTCACTCAAAGACATGCAAATGTTCGTATTAAATGGGATTATTCATTTCACTACTGTTCCACAATTGGGTTTGATCATGAGGAGGATGGAATTGTTATATTTATCATTAAATGCTCCAACAGGATCCACCAGCAGAATCAGCAGCTGTAGTAGTAGTAGTAGTAGTAGTAGTAGTAGTAGTAGTAGTAGTAGTAGTAGTAGTAGTAGTAGCAGCAGCCGCTGCAGCAATAGTACTGTTAGTGGTGTTATTGGTGGTGGTGGTCTCAATTTCTGGCTCAAAATCGGCACGTTAAGGGGAGGGGCATATCGATTACATCAACCACAGAGTTCAGGTGGTACTTTATAAGACTCGAAAGGATAAAAGGTAAAGTCGATTTCGGCAGAATTTAAAATCAGATCGTAAAGAGGAACGAAATTCCGCTAAGCACTCTTTGCCAGGTGTGCTTACGTTTCTGTCAGCCTGCCGCCTTCGTTTCAATGTTTGGCATAAAGCCTGGAGTTTCGGTGTGGGGACGTAAGCTGACAACGTAGACCCCAGCGTTTCACTTGTACTTATTTTATCGACTCTAAAAGTATGAAAGGTAAAGTCGACCACGGCGGAATTTCAACTTAGTAAAAGTGGACGAAATGACGATAAGCATTTTGTCCCGTGTGCTAACGATTTTTCCAGGTGGCTACTTGCTGGTGCTGCTGCTGCTGTTGCAGCTGCTACTACTACTACCACCACCACTTCCACCACCACCACCACCACCACTACTACTACTACTACTACTACTACTACTACTACTACTACTACTACTAATAATAATAATAATAATAATAATAATAATAATAATAATGCGTTGAGTCGTGGCGACGACTCTACCCATGGACAGGAGTAGCAAGATTATACTTACCAAGAAAGGAAGGTGGAAGAGGGTTAATATCAGTAGAAAACTGCGTGGACTTAGCTACAGCAGATATAGACTCCAATGTAGGTAATAGTGAAGAAAGTTTATTAAGAGCTGCTAGATTCAAAGGGGAAAAAACCCAAGCGAAGTTAAAAGTCAGAATAAATTAACGTAAGCTATTGACTGGCAGGAGAAGGCTTTACATGGTAGATTCCCAAAGATTCTTGCAGGAAATAGTAGTAGTGAGACATGGTTATGGTTGCAGGAAGGAAATCAAAACAAGAAAGTGTTATTCAATTAGTAAGTGAATGTATCACACCGGTACAGAAAGAATACACGAAACGACATGACAAACTAGATAAAGTAATCCACTGGAGGTTATGTTGAAAGCTAGGATTTGACCATACTGGTAAGTGATATGAACATGAAATATTGTTGTTGGACTTCAACATTCAGACTGACAGAGTGATAGAATCTGGAAGGACTGATTTAGCAATAGTAGGTAAAGAGTATAAAAAGTGCTAGATAATTTACAGTCGCAAATGAGGAAAAAATCAATATGAGAATTACAGAAAAAAATAGCAAAGCGCCTGGACCTAGCCATTGAATTGCAGAGACTAAGGAAAGTGCAGTTAAAATGTTTCCCAGTAGTTATAAATGCACTGCGAACTATCCCTCGAGATTTTAAAAGATGGATAGAGAAAATTGGCATAAAACCCTGTTTAATACAGCTGCAGTAAACAGTGTTATTGGAGATAGCGAAAATAATTATGAGGGTTCTTGACAGCTAAGATTACTTGTTGTAGCCAGGAATCTAATCGATTGCATGGATATGAATAATAAGCATCATTTCTACTAAAGACACAGGCCTGAAATTTTGCGGGAGGGGACATGCCGATTACATCGACCCCGGTGTTTCACTGGTAATTAACTTATCAATCTGAAAGTATGGAAAGCAAAATCAGCCTTGGCGTAACTTGAATACGGAACGTAACAACGGACGAAATGCCGCTAAGCATTTCGCCCGGATGCTAACAATTCTGCCAGCTGGCTACTTACTACAACTACTACTACTAATGAAGATGATGATGATGATGATGATGATGATGATGATGATGATGATAAATACTTTGATGCAGTATTAGGCTGTGACTCTCATGTTTTCTGATCTTAACTGATTGGAAGTGTTAACACGTACAAGATTTGTCTTGATGTAAATGATGGACTACAATAAATATTCTACTCAAAACTGCAGATTTGTTTGACAGTCGCTTGACCAATAGCAGCTGAGTATTCCCTTAGTAACTGACGATATGTAAATCACTGATCACGAGAAGGAATAGTGGGGCAGTGTCACAGCCCTCCGTTGAGAGTGATTCCTTGGTATTTGTATACTTCACCCTTGCAATCTGATTGTCCTATTTAATTCTTGCTATCATAACAGCCTTTTATTCATTCAAAATGCTACTGATTATGGCGACTTCCTCGGTATCGAACATTCTTACGATGACGTCATCCGCGCACGTCAGCAGAGATCTCTTGTCTCTCAGTACTTCCTGCTTTTGTGCGTATTTGCTTCAGCGGTATTGCATGAATAATTCATAAGTAATAGGACACTGTTAACAGACGAACGGTGTGATTATACGCATTCCCTATGGGTGGTCTGTTAATTTAACTACCGAACAGATGGCTTGCACATAAAAGCAAATCAATCTTTGAAAACTAACTGCTCTAATGACAGCTGCTATATATCGAAGACCTACCTTATTATAGATCGCATAATATGATCCTAGTTCTCTATACTAAAATATATACTTACCTCAGCTGTTCAAAGCCAAGGAATTCCTGACGATAGAAAGTTTAAAATATACTATGGTTATAATATGTGCGCCTGAAATTGCATATCTAACGAAATAATTCCTTTGTGATTGCTAGAAACAGCAGCCAGATTTTCCGCAACGCGCTCCCGAACGCCATTCAATAAGAAAAGTCCAGCTAGTTATATGTGAAAACTAGGTGGGGTGATGAAGGTTGTGTGACTTTAATTATATGTCAGCTCGATCAAAAGCACCAGCCGAACATGCAACACATAATAATGAAAACCTATCACAGAACAAACAGCTAACTATCGGAGCAGTCCAACATATTAATCCTAAACCTATTGATGCCAACAAATCTAACACGTTTATCAAATATATATCTTTAACAATACAAAGCAAAAAGCGATTGTTTTATTAAACGATAGAAACAAAAAAAAATGATGTACAATAACGTCAGAAATAGATACATGGAAACTACGATAATATAATTATTAATGGTGCTAGAGACTTATACATATCTACTATCGATTTCACAGGAACATTGATATAT